>NC_083445.1:2804931-2879931 GCF_020745735.1 Hemiscyllium ocellatum | reverse complement strand
CCAGTACAACCACCAGTACACTCCCCCGAACCAGTAAAACCACCAGTACACTCCCCGAACCAGTAAAACCACCAGTACACTCCCCCTGAACCAGTACAACCACCAGTATACTCCCCAAACCAGTAAAACCACCACTACACTCCTCCAAACTAGTAAAACCACCAGTACACTCCCCCGAACCAGTTAAAAACCCACCAGTAAACGCCCCCTGAACCAGTAAAGCTTACTTGTATGCACCCCCGATCCAGTGAGACCCACCAGTTCACCCTCCTGAACCAGTGAGACCTGAATCTAGAGCTTCTTATCTAGAGGTAGGGACATTACCACCTCCACCCTGAGCCTCTGAGCTGCTGTGTGATGACAGATGGGAGTTTGTGAGGGGTTAGGGAATATGACCCAGATGTGGGATCTTAGAGTCATGGAGTCATAGAGATGTACAGCACGGAAACAGACCCTTCAGTCCAACCCATCCATGCTGACCTGATATCCCAACCCAATCTAGTCCCACCTGCCATCACCCTGTCCATATCCCTCCAAACCCTTCTTATTCATATACCCATCCAAATGCCTCTTAAGTGTTGCAATTGTACCAGCCTCCACCACTTCCTATGGCAACTCATTCCATACACGTACCACCCTCTGTGTGAAAACGTTGCCCCTTAGGTCTCTTTTATATCTTTCCCCTCTCACCCTAAACCTATGCCCTCTAGTTCTGGACTCCCCCATCTCAGGGAAAAGACCTTGTCTATTTATCCTATCCATGTCCCTCATGATTTTATAAACCTCTATAAGGTCACCCCTCAGCCTCCGACGCTCCAGGGAAAACAGCCCCAGCCTGTTCAGCCTCTCCCTGTAGCTCAAATCCTCCAACCCTGGCAACATCCTTGTAAATCTTTTCTGAACCCTTTCAACTTTCACAACATCTTTCCGATAGGAAGGAGACCAGAATTGCACACAATATTCCAACAGTGGCCTAACCAATGTCCTGTACAACCGCAACACGACCTCCCAACTCCTGTACTCTGATCAATAAAGGAAAGCATACCAAATGCCTTCTTCACTATCCTATCTACCTGCGACTCCACTTTCAAGGAGCTATGAACCTGCACTCCAAGGTCTCTTTGTTCAGCAACACTCCCTAGGACCTTACCATTAAGTGTATAAGTCCTGCTAAGATTTGCTTTCCCAAAATGCAGCCCCTCACATTTATCTGAATTAAACTCCATCTGCCATTTCTCAGCCCATTGGCCCATCTGGTCCAGATCCTGTTGTAATCTGAGGTAACCCTCTTCGCTGTCCACTACTCCTCCAATTTTGGTGTCATCTGCAAACTTACTAACTGTACCTCTTATGCTCGCATCCAAACCATTTATATAAATGACAAAAAGTAGAGGGCCCAGCACCGATCCTTGTGACACTCCACTGGTCACAGGCCTCCAGTCTGAAAAGCAACCTGCACCACCACCCTCTGTCTTCTACCTTTGAGCTAGTTCTGTATCCAAATGGCTAGTTCTCCCTGTATTCCATGAGATCTAACCTTGCTAATCGGTCTCCCATGGGGAACCTTGTCAAATGCCTTACTGAAGTCCAGATCGATCACATCTACTGCTCTGCCCTCATCAATCCTCTTTGTTACTTCTTCAAAAAACTCAATCAAGTTTGTGAGACATGATTTCCCACACACACAAAGCCATGTTGACTATCCCGAATCAGTCCTTGCCTTTCCAAATACATGTACACTCTGTCCTCAGGATTCCCTCCAACAACTCGACCACCACTGAGGCCAGGCTCACCGGTCTATAGTTCCCCGGCTTGTCTTTACCACCCTTCTTAAACAGTGGCACCATGTTTGCCAACCTCCAGTCTATGGCACCTCATCTGTGACTATCGATGATACAAATATATCAGCAAGAAGCCCAGCAATCACTTCTCTAGCTTCCCACAGAGTTCTCGGGTACACCTGATCAGGTCCTGGGGATTTATCCACCTTTAATGCGTTTCAGGACATCTTGTTGGGAAGTGTGGAAAGTGACCTGGAAGTGGGAAGTTCCTGAGCCTGTCCTGTTGCTCTGGGTGAGATTCCTTTCCGGCCTGTACTGCTGACTATTTGACTAGGGAAGGTGGCACCTAGGCATTAGCTAAATCCAGTAGAATGTCCCCTACAGATGCCCCCTCGAGCCTGGAGAATTCTGACCATTAGACCAGACCAGTGACCAATATCCAGGGTAGGTGAAAGGATTCCATCTGGCTGCAGCAACATTCCCACTGGACAGTATCAGCACCTGGATATGGGACAGGGCTGCATGTGGATGTAATAGTCGTACTGTCCAGATTCATACACACAGCAAGAACTCTGAGAGCTGAAGCAACATGCAGTAAATGGGGTGGTAAGGCCTAAAGAGCCAGACGAGACAAAGCCTGGACTGCGTTTGACATTGTGCAGGTCCACAAGGATTCACACGTTCCCCACAAGCTCCTGCTCCTGATCCCATCGCCGTGGTGTCTGTACACGACAGGTCAATATTCCTCTCCAGGCAGAGTTCCGGATAGTTTGATGTTTCACAGTGCAGCAACAAACCCTCCAAACAACTCATTACGGAATTTATTTATAGATTTCTGAACAATCTCTTCAAAATATTCCATTAGCCACAATCCTGAACATGAAGAGGTCACTGCCTGCAGTGGGGTGAAGTGGAATCTCTGTGTGGAGTGGGAGTGGGCTGGTCGGCTGGGCAGGATGTGCCTGTGTATAACCATCACCCACTCACTGCGTTTATCCCTCACTCACCGTCCAAACAGCCAAAGCAGCACCAAACAGCCAAAGCAGCAGATGGATTTTCACACACGTACCAAAGAGGGGAATCCCAGGTGCAATAGCATCACCAACCACTGGGGGGGGTGTGTGGGGGGAGGTGTCATTACAGCGTGACGTGTTTACATAGCCAGCTCCCATTATAGGTATAGGAATGTATAGTGGCTGGGCTAAATTCCTGTGAAGTTAGAAGATGCAGAGTTTCCTCGATTATAAACTGTGTTCGAAGAGGTTCACATGGAGTGTGTTTTTTTAAATTACTTATAGTGTGAAAGCAGGCCCTTCAGCCCAACAAGTCCGTCCTGACCCGCCGAAGCGCAACCCACCCCGACCCATTCCCCTACATTTACCCCATCACCTAAACTTACAGGCAATTTAGCGTGGCCAATTCACCCGACCTGCACATCTTTGGATCGTGGGAGGAAACTGGAGCACCCGGAGGAAACCCACACAGACACGGGGAGAATGTGCAAACTCCACACAGTCAGTCCGGGTCTCTGGTGCTGTGAGGCAGCACTGCTTACTGTGCCACCGTGGTGTGTGTGTGTGTGTGTGTGTGTGTGTGTGTGTGTGTGTGTGTGCGTGGGTGTGTGTGTGTGTGTGTGGGTGTGTGTGTGGGTGTGTGTGGGTGTGTGTGTGTGGGTGTGTGGGTGTGTGTGGGTGTGTGGGTGTGTGGGTGTGTGTGGGTGTGTGGGTGTGTGTGTGGGTGTGTGCGTGGGTGTGTGTGTGTGGGTGTGTGTGTGTGGGTGTGTGGGGGTGTGTGTGTGTGTGGGTGTTGGTGTGTGTGTGGGGGTGTGTGTGTGTGGGTGTGTGTGGGTGTGTGTGGGTGTGTGTGTGTGTGTGTGTGTGTGGGTGTGTGTGTGTGTGTGTGTGGGTGTGGGTGTGTGTGTGGGTGTGGGTGTGTGTGTGGGTGTGTGTGTGGGTGTGTGTGTGTGGGTGTGTGGGTGTGTGTGTGTGTGGGTGTGTGTGTGGGTGTGTGGGGGTGTGTGTGTGTGTGTGTGTGTGTATCTGCGCAGAGGGAGATGACTGTCTTTGATAATGATTCATTATTGTGTCACCTGGTCACTGAAGCATGAATAATGTGTTAAAAATTTAACATTGTCGCTTTAAAAAAAGCATTTAAAATGTGGCTTTATAATAGGTCACGGTGGCTCAGTGGTTAGCGCTGCTGCCTCTCAGTGCCAGGGACTGGGTTCGATTCCAGCCTCGGGCGACTGACTGTGTGGAGTTTGCGCGTTCTCCCGTGTCTGTGTGGGTTTCCTCCGGGTGCTCTGGTTTCCTCCCACAATCTAAAGATGTGCAGGTTAGGGTGGATTGGCCATGGGAAATTGGCTCATGGTGTTCAGGGATGTGCAGGTTAGGTGAGTTAGCCATGGGTAATGCAGGGTTACAGGGATACGGTGGAGCTGGATGCATTGCTGGTCGGAGGGTCAGTGTCAATTTGATGGGCCGAATGGGCAGCTTCCACACTGCAGGGATTCTCTGCTGATTGTTGGATACTGAGTCAGTGTGAGTATGTGTTTCTCTCTCAGAGTATGTTGACAGGTCTCATGTACCACCGGCCCGACGAGCCCCTGGGGTATCTGGAGAGCTGTCTGCAGAAGGTACGAGAAATTGGGGGCCTGGAGAAAGTCCGGTGGGACACCTTCATCGTTCAGGAGAAACGGGCACTACCACCTGTCAGTGGGAGCGAGGGCAAGAGATCCATTTATCGGAGCGGTAAGGATCAGCCTCAAATCCTCTGTCCTCTACATTAATGTCGGTTCCAAAGCCCTTTGTCTGTTTCTGATTGTTAGTCAGTGTGAAGACCATGGAACAGGCTTGGCACTGTGTGGGCTGGGGGCAGCAGGGAAGGGGTTTCAGGGATGTTTAGGGTTGTTCCTTCCTGTAATGTTATCGGGAATTCCCTGACTGGAGACGGGATTCCAACTCCTGAGAAAGCTGATCCCACCTCGCCCTCATCACCTGACCCAACTCCATGCCAATGGCCAACTAAAGGGTGCTTCTTTGGAAATGCTCATGGATGGGTGTTGGGAAGATAACTCCTGGTGAGATGGTACAGATTCGGAAGATCCTCGCTTTCATCACATGACAGGAAGCAAAGCAGAAGGGAGTTACCATTTGTACCTTACTGAACCCCTCTCACTACACCCACCCACCACCATCTCTCAATGGAGGGGGAGGAACACAATTCTCTCGGAACATACGGTTCAGGCAGAACAGCAACTCTAATTTCAAGAATTAGATTTATACCGAAGCAAATCACACAAAGAAATTTACAAAAAAACTGCACCGAACTTGCTAATTCTAAATATAGTGATGTTTCAAATTTTTTGTCAATGAGTGAGTGTGAACACTATGTGGGTGGTATTCCTGCTGGGCCCTGAACAACAGGAGCCTGTGACCCCTCTATACAGTACTGGTTGCCCTGTTATCGGAAGGGTGTTATTAAAAGGATATTGTTGAAAGGACGTTATTGAAAGGAGATTGTTAAGATTTACCGGGGTATGGAGGGTTTGAGTGATAAGGAGAGACTCAGGGGCTGAGGGGGGACCTTATCGAGGCTTATAAAACCATGAGGGGCATGGATAGGGTAACTAGCAAATGTCTTTTCCCCAGGTTGGGGGAGTTCAAAACTAGGGGGCATATTTTTAAGGTGAGAGGGGAAAGGTTTAAAAAGGACATGAACAGCAACGTTTTCTACACCGAAGGTGGTTTACATGGTGGAATGACCTTCCTGAGGATGTAGTGGGTGTTGGGACAGTTGCAGTGTTTAAAAGACATTTGGGATAAGTCCATGAATAGGGAAGGTTTGGAAGGATATGGGCCTGGAGCAGGCAGGTGGGACCAGTTTAGTTTGGGATTATGGTCAGCATGGACTGGGTGGGCCGAAGGGTCTGTTTCCATACTGGATGACTCTGTGACTGTTGGATTCAGAAGCGGTTAGCCTCAGCTGTGATGCTGCAATGGTTGAACAGCCAGCCTATGAAATGAGATTTGTTACAACTGAGAATGATCCAAATACAACAAAAGGCATTTTAAAAATGACCAGTGGGTTATTTAGAATTTGCAAGTTAAGTGCAGTATTTCTGGTACTGACCTATTTTGCTCCAATATAAATCTGTTTCTGTTTGAGTGAATCAGATTTGCTGTTGTTTAGGAAGGGCTTATGCCCAGAATGTTGACTCTCCTGTCCCTTGGATGCTGCCTGACCTACTGTGCTTTTCCAGCACCAACCACACTCCCGACTCTGATCTCCAGCATCTCCAGCCTTCACTGTATCCCAGCTGTCACAGTGTGTGTTAAATCAAAGTCTGTGTTGTAAACAGGTGGAAATTCTGACCTTCCATGAACACAGAGAAGAGCATCAGGAAGAGATTCAGAGTCATTACAATAGCTGAGGAAGAGAGTGGTGACATTAAAACGCATTACCTTGGTTACATTATGAAAGTAAAGCTGAGTTAAGTAATGCTGGATTCGGTGCTCTATGACTCTGTAACACTGAAAACAAAGCCTTGGTGTTTAAGTGATGCGGTGGTTTTAAATTGTAACTTAGTGATAGTGTGTGGGAGTGGAAGACGATGCAGAGCAGTTCACTTCCTGGACGTGTACAGAGCAGCTGAGTAATGGCTGGTTTGTAATGAGTGGGAGCGTTGGCGAGTGAATCCTGAAAGCCTGGGGGTGATGGTGGTTTACAAAGTGCCCTGGTGTTTGACAGTCTGCTCTCTCTCTGCCCGCAGCTTTCTCTGAGAGTCACAGCCTCAGTCACTGTCGATACGACCGCCTCCCTCCCATCCACCAGTTCTCCATTGAGAGCGACACCGACCTGTCCGAGACAGATGAGCTCATCGAGGAATACATGGTGTTTGACCCATCCAGACCCCGGCCAAAGGTCATCCTGGTTATCGGTAAGGTCACCGGGGGAGGGGGGCACCGGGGGAGGGGAGCACCGGGGGAGGGGGGCACCGGGAGCAGGGGGGCACCGGGGAGGGGGGCACTGGGGAGGGGGGCACTGGGGGAGGGGGGCACTGGGGGAGGGGGGCACTGGGGGAGGGGGGGCACCGGGCGAGGGGGGCACCGGGGGAGGGGGCACCGGGGGAGGACGGCACCGGGGGAGGGGGGCACCAGGAGCAGGGGGGCACCGGGGGAGGGGGCACCAGGAGCAAGGGGGCACCGGGGGAGGGGGCATCGGGGGGGTCAATGGGGGAGGGGGGCACTGGGGGAGGGGGGCACCGGGGGAGGGGGCACCGGGAGCAGGGGGGCACCGGGGGAGGGGGCATCGGGGGGGGTCACCAGCTGGGTCACTGGGAAAGCATCAGCGGTAAGGTCACCAGGGGATCGTGGGTAGGGTCACAGGGGGGTCACAGGTAAGGCCACAGTGGGGGTTATCGGTAAGGTCACCGGGGGTCGTGGGTAAGGTCACTGGGGGTTATCGGTAAGATCGCTGAGGGTTATCGGTAAGGTCACCAGGAGGTCGTGGGTAAGGTCACTGGGGGTTATCGGTAAGATCGCTGGGGGTTATCAGTAAGGTCACCAGGGAGTTGTAGGTAAGGTCACTGGGGGTCACAGGTAAGGTCACCGGGGGTTGTGGGGGGGATTGGGGTTATTGGTAAGGTCCACTTCCTGCATGGTGTGGGTGGGGCAGATCCCAGAACCATCTCATTCCGAGTGATCCCACTGCTCTGATCAGAGGCTGCCTGAAAATTCCCGGCACTTTCCCAGTTGTTAATCACCAGGAGATGGACAGGGCTCAGTCCGATCAGAAACCCTTGGACATTACACTGGAACTGGCTCTGCCTGAGGACAGTATAGACTGTGCTGTGTAGATGCCAGGGGATAGTAGCAGACTGGGACTGACTGAGGACAGACACGATGGGCCGAACATCCTTTCCTGTGCTGTCTCGATTTGACTCAGTGACTCTATGATTCATTCCTTGGCTGTGATATTAATACTTGTGAAGATGATGAAACTAAACTGGGTGTGAAGGGATAATTACAGCCATAAACAGTACTGGAGGAGCCAGGCACATCTCTCCCACACCTTGTGTATGACAGACTGACAAACTGAAGTAACCGTTTTTTTTTGGATGACTATATTTTATCAAGGTCGTAGATTCGAAAGGAGGGAGGCATTAGCACAGTTGCCCCTTCCTGTGACCAGTGACACTGGGCATGTCCATGCCTAGATTGGCCAGGATTCGATCTCCTTGAATCCCTTCCCACTGCCCCATCCCTCAGTAATGCTGGGCAACCACGGGTCAGCCCCAGGGGGTTGGTGTTCAGGAACGTTCATTGCAGCCCACCTGCTGTGGAGTGACCCACAATGCCCCTGGGGAGGGGGGGGGTTCCTGGATTCTGACCCTGTGACACCGAAGGGACAGCGATAAATCTCCAAGTCAGGATGGTGAGGGGCTCAGAGGGGAACTTGCAGGGAGTGGTGTTCTCATGGATCTGCTGCCCTTATCCTTCCAGATGGAAGTCTGGATGCTGGAGGAGGCAGGTACGATAGGGGCATTTAAGGGACTTTTAGATACACACATGAATATGCAAAGAATGCAGGGTAAGGGAGCACAGGAAGGCAGAAGGGATTGGTTTAATTTGGCGTCACGGTGGGCTGGGAGGTTGCTGCACAGTTCTATGTTGGATGGTTAAGTCCTCGTGGTTTGGAAGGTGATGTCTGAGATCTGTCTCCAGGGCGTAGAGTCATAGAGATGTACAGCACGGAAACAGACCCTTCGGTCCAACCCGCCCAGATATCCCAACCCAATCTAGTCCCACCTGCCAGCACCCGGCCCATATCCCTCCAAACCCTTCCTATTCATATACCCATCCAGATGCCTCTTAAATGTTGCAATTGTACCAGCCTCCACCACTTCCTCTGGCAACTCATTCCATACACGTACCACCCTCTGTGTGAAAAAGTTGCCCCTTAGGTCTCTTTTATATCTTTCCCCTCTCACCCTAAATCTATGCCCCTCTAGTTCTGGACTCCCTGACCCCAGGGAAAAGATTTGTCTGTTTATCCTATCCATGCCCCTCATAATTTTGTAAACCTCTATAAGGTCACCCCTCAGCCTCCGACGCTCCAGGGAAAACAGCCCCAGCCTGTTCAGCTTCTCCCTGTAGCTCAGATCCTCCAACCCTGGCAACATCCTTGTAAATCTTTTCTGAACCCTTTCAAGTTTCACAACATCTTTCCAATAGGAAGGAGACCAGAACTGTACTTATCTTGTAGATAGTACGCACTGCTGCAGCTACTGAGGGACTGGGTGTGTGTGGATGGGGGGGTCGATCAAAATGGTGACCATTGTCCTGGATATTGCCATTCAGTACAACATGGGGAGTGGTCAGGAACCCAGCATTATCTCAATGACAGATCGATCTCTGCGTAGTCCTGCCTGTAATATCAGTGTTTCATCCCTCCCTCCACCCCCGACACTCCCACTTTCCCTCCCTCCCTCTCTCACTCTCTCCCTCTCTCCTTCCCTCCCTCTCTTCCTCCTCTCTCTCCCTCCCTCCGTCCCTCCCCCTCTCCCTCTCCCTCCCCCTCTCCCTCTCCCTCCCTCTCTCCCTCTCCCTCCCTCCCTCTCTCCCTTCCCTCTCCCTCTCTCTCCCTCTCTCCCTCCCTCCCTCTCTCCCTCTCCCTCCCTCCCTCTCCCCCTCCCTCCCTCCCTCTTTTCCTCTCCCTCCCTCTCTCACTCTCTCCCTCTCTCCCTTTTTCCCTCCCTCCCTCCCTCTCTCTCTCCCCCCTCCCTCCCTCCCTCTCTCTCTCCCTCTCCCTCTCTCCCTCCCTCCCTCTCCCCCTCTCTCTCTCTCCCTCTACCTCCCTCTCTCCCTCTCCCTCCTCCCTCCCTCCCTCTCCCCCTCTCTCTCTCTCCCTCCCTCCCTCTCTCTCTCCCCTCTCCCTCTCTCCCTCTCTCTCTCTCTCCCTCCCTCTCTCCCTCCCTCTCTCTCTCCCTCTCCCTCCCTCCCTCTCTCCCTCCCTCTCTCCCTCCCTCCCTCTCCCTCCCTCTCCCTCCCTCCCTCTCTCCCTCCCTCCCTCTCTCCCCCTGAAGGTGGTCCAGCCTGTGGTAAGGGTACCCAGAGTGTGAAGTTGGCAGAGTGTTATGGCTTTGTCTCCATCTCCGTGGGCGAGCTGCTGCGGGAGAAGATGCTCCACAACGCCAGCACCAACCGGAAATGGGGTCTGATTGCCAAGATCATCACCAACGGAGAGCTGGCTCCTCAGGTAATGGAGGGCTCTGGGTGTGGGCCGGTGGGAGGGGTTGGGGGTTAGGCCTGGTACAACACTGCCCTTTCGGGAGGGAAATCTGCAGTCCTTACCCTGCCCGGCCTCTCCATGTAACTCCAGACCCACAGCAAGGTGTTTGCCCTCTGAAATGGGCAAGAGAGGCCACCGAGGGTCATTGGGGGCGGGCAGCGAATGCCCAGTGGTGCCCGGATCCTGTGAAAGAGGGATGAGGAAAATCTGAAGCTGTGTCGGTTTGAGGAGGACAGGGTAAAGTTAGCTCTGAGTCAGGTCAGTGAGTGATCTACAGGGACCGGGCTCTGATGGTCCCACACTCCATCAAGCCTGGACTACCAGGCCCGGACTCACCGGTGCCCAGGGTATGGAGCTGAAATCCTTGCCAGTTTGTGACATTCAGAGCCGTTTGTTTTGGTTCCCTGGCAGGAGACCACGATAACGGAGATTAAGCAGCAGCTGATGCAGCAGCCCGGGGCTCCGGGATTTGTCATTGATGGATTCCCCCGGGAAGTGTCACAGGCAATCAGCTTCGATGATCAGGTGACCACATGATCCAGGCGGTCAACGCAAAAAGGAAAAACGTTCACTGTCACAGAGTCCACACTGACAATCCCAATCCCAATCCCAGTCCCTGACAATCCCAATCCCAATCCCTGTCCCAGTCCCTGACAATCCCAGTCCCAGTCCCTGACAATCCCAATCCAAGTCCCTGACAATCCCAGTCCCTGACAATCCCAATCCCAATCCCAGTCCCTGACAATCCCAATCCCAGTCCACGACAATCCCAGTCCCTGACAATCCCAATCCCAATCCCAGTGCCTGACAATCCCAATCCCAGTCCTTGACAATCCCAATCCCAGTCCCTGACAATCCCAATCGCAATCCCAGTCCCTGACAATCCCAATCCCAGTCCACGACAATCCCAGTCCCTGACAATCCCAGTCCCTGACAATCCCAATCCCAGTCCCTGACAATCCCAATCCCAAACCCAGTCCCTGACAATCCCAATCCCAGTCTCAATCCCAGTCCCTGACAATCCCAATCCCAATCCCAGTCCCTGACATTCCCAATCCCAGTCCACAACCATCCCAGTCCCAATCCCAGTCCCTGACAATCCCAATCCCAATCTCAGTCCACAACCATCCCAATCCAAATCCCAGTCCCTGACAATCCCAATCCCAGTCCACAACCATCCCAATCCCAATCCCAGACAATAACAATCCTAATCCCAATCCCAGTCCCTGACAATCCCAATCCCAATCCCAGACCCTGACAATCCTAATCCCAATCCCTGACAATCCCAATCCCAATTCCAGACCCAGACAATCCCAATCCCAGACAATAACAATCCCAATTCCAATCCCAGTCCCTGACAATCCCTATCCCAATCTCTGACAATCTCAACCCCAATCTAAGGCCCTGACAATCCCAATCCCAGTCCCTGACATTCCCAATCCCAATCTCAATTCCTGACAATCATAATCCCAATCCCAGACCCTGACAATCCCAATCTCAGTGTGTGACACTCCCAATCCCAAACTTAATCCCTGACAATCCCAGACACAATCCAAGTTCCTGACAATCCCAATCCCAGTCCCAAACTCCGCGACAATCCCAATCCATGACAGTCCCAGACACAATCCCAGACCCTGACAATCCCAATCCCATTCCGTCACCATCCCAATCTCAATCCCAGTCCCTGACAATATGAATCCCAATTCTAGTCCCTGACAAACCCAATCCCTGACCCTGACAATTCCAATCACTATCCCAATCCCAATCCCAGACCCTGAACCGGATAATCTAATATGTGTACGATGTAGTCACTGTGTGATGTGTAAGGGACACTGTGTGGTGCACAGCAACACTCTGATTGGAGGGATAAATCAGACGGCCCAATGATGTGGGTAGTTGGGTCACGTTCCCCACTTTCAACAATAACATTCCCAAAGCTTTAACAGCAGCTGGAAACACACAGAACCACACCTTCATATCTCAAAAAACACAACGCCCTCCGACAGTGCGGCACTCCCTCAGCACTGACCCTCCGACAGTGCGGCACTCCCTCAGCACTGACCCTCCGACAGTGCGGCACTCCCTCAGCACTGACCCTCCGACAGTGCGGCACTCCCTCAGCACTGACCCTCCGACAGTGCGGCACTCCCTCAGCACTGACCCTCCGACAGTGCGGCACTCCCTCAGCACTGACCCTCCGACAGTGCGGCACTCCCTCAGCACTGACCCTCCGACAGTGCCCGCTCCCTCAGCACTGACCCTGTGACAGTGCGGCACTCCCTCAGCACTGACCCTTTGACAGTGCAGCACTCCCTCAGCACTGGCCCTCCGACAGTGCCCACTTCCTTGTGGGTGGCACGGTGGTACAGTGGTTAGCACTGCTGCCTCACAGCGCCAGAGACCCGGGTTCAATTCCCAACTCAGGCGACTGACTGTGTGGAGTTTGCACGTTCTCCCCGTGTCTGTGTGGGTTTCCTCCGGGTGCTCCGGTTTCCTCCCACAGTCCAAAGATGTGCGGGTCAGGTGAATTGGCCATGCTAAATTGCCCGTAGTGTTAGGTAAGGGGCAAGTGTAGGGGTATGGGTGGGTTGCGCTTTGGAGGGTCGGTGTGGACTTGTTGGGCCGAAGGGCCTGTTTCCACACTGTAAGTAATCAAATGTAATCTAATCTTAAAAAGAAGTGCGGTGTTCCCTCAGCACTGACCCTCTGACGTGATCACTCCCTGAGAACTGTACATGAGGTTGAAGTTTGTGGATTTTGTGTATAATTGTACGTTCTCTGACTCTGGGCTGAGTGTCCCTGAACGACGGTGGGTAATGGGTGGTTACAGGTTAGGGGTCATGGGCAAACTGAAATGTTTGGTGGGGAGTAAGATGGGGGAAAGATTAAGGGTATTTCTCAGTGCGGAGTGAGAATGTGGAGTGAGAGTGTTTCCCATTGCAGAGGGAGAATTTTGAGTGAGGGTGTTTCTCAGCCTGGAGTGAGAATTTGGAATGAACGTGTTTCTCAGTCCGGCGTGAGAATGTGGAGTGAGGATGTTTCTCAGTGTGGAGTGAGAATGTGGAATGAGGGAGTTCTCGGTGGGGAGTGAGAATGTGGAGGGAGGGTGTTTCCCCGTGCAGAGTGAGAATTTTGAGTGAGAGTATTTCTCAGCATGGAGTGAAAATGTGGAGTAAGGGTGTTTCTCAGCGTGGAGTGAGAATTTGGAATGAGGGTGTTTCTCAATCCGACGTGAGAATGTGGAGTGAGGATGTTTCTCAATGCAGAGTGTGAATGTGGAGTGGGAGTGTTCTCAGTGCGGAGTGAGAATGTGGAGTGAGAGTGTTCTCAGTGCGGAGTGAGAATGTGGAGTGGGAGTGTTCTCAGTGCGGAGTGAGAATGTGGAGTGGGAGTGTTCTCAGTGCGGAGTGAGAATGTGGAGTGAGGATGTTCTCAGTGCGGAGTGAGAATGTGGAGTGAGGGTGTTCTCAGTGCGGAGTGAGAATGTGGAGTGGGAGTGTTCTCAGGGCGGAGTGAGAATGTGGAGTGGGAGTGTTCTCAGTGCGGAGTGAGAATGTGGAGTGGGAGTGTTCTCAGTGCGGAGTGAGAATGTGGAGTGAGGGTGTTCTCAGTGCGGAGTGAGAATGTGGAGTGGGAGTGTTCTCAGTGCGGAGTGAGAATGTGGAGTGGGAGTGTTCTCAGTGCGGAGTGAGAATGTGGAGTGAGGATGTTCTCAGTGCGGAGTGAGAATGTGAAGTGAGGATGTTCTCAGTGCGGAGTGAGAATGTGGAGTGGGAGTGTTCTCAGTGCAGAGTGAGAATGTGGAGTGGGAGTGTTCTCAGTGCAGAGTGAGAATGTGGAGTGGGAGTGTTCTCAGTGCGGAGTGAGAATGTGGAGTGGGAGTGTTCTCAGTGCGGAGTGAGAATGTGGAGTGAGGATGTTCTCAGTGCGGAGTGAGAATGTGGAGTGGGAGTGTTCTCAGTGCAGAGTGAGAATGTGGAGTGGGAGTGTTCTCAGTGCAGAGTGAGAATGTGGAGTGAGGATGTTCTCAGTGCGGAGTGAGAATGTGGAGTGGGAGTGTTCTCAGTGCGGAGTGAGAATGTGGGTGGTAATGTTTGGAGGGCTGTGTCTCTGAGATCTGTGTTCCAGACCTGGTGATCTACCTGTCGTGTGCGGTGTGCCAGCTGAAGGAGCGCCTGGAGAAGCGGGCTGAGGAGGGTCGGCCCGATAACAACCCGAAGGCCATTCACCGGCGCCTGGTCACCTTCAAACAAAACATCGTGCCCCTGGTCCAATATTACCAGGAGAGGAAGCTCATCGTGACGGTGAGTGGGACTGAGCACCTGGCAATCCTCAGGCCCTTCAGCCCATTTACACTACAGCCTTCAGGAGAGTCAATGTCTCATCCACCCCTACCCCAAGCCCTCGATCTCTGCCCATCACCCGGTCTCAGAATTACCTCAGCCTCGGACCTGGCTTCCATCCCCACGCAGCACCCCCCCCCCCCCCCCCCCCGTTCCAACATCCCTCAGGCATCCCCTCCTATCCCTCTCTCCTTTACTTTCTGGAGTAACTTCACTCACTCCTTCCCTGACAATCCTCTGTCAATTAGAACCCCTCCCCCCACGACCCTCAATCACTCCCCACTCACCTCAATCACCCCCCACTCCCCTCAAACACCCCCCACTCCCCTCAATCACCCCCCACTCCCCTCAATCACTCCCCACTCCCCTCAATCACTCCCCACTCACCTCAATCACCCCCCACTCCCCTCAATCACTCCCCACTCCCCTCAATCACTCCCAACTCCCCTCAATCACCCCCCACTCCCCTCAATCACCCCCACTCCCCTCAATCACTCCCCATTCCCCTCAATCACCCCCCACTCCCCTCAAACACCCCCCACTCCCCTCAATCACCCCCCACTCCCCTCAATCACTCCCCACTCCCCTCAATCACTCCCCACTCACCTCAATCACCCCCCACTCCCCTCAATCACTCCCCACTCACCTCAATCACCCCCATTCCCCTCAATCACCCCCCACTCCCCTCAATCACCCCCCACTCCCCTCAATCACTCCCCACTCCCTTCAATCACCACCCACTCCCCTCAATCACTCCCCACTCCCCTCAATCACCCCCCACTCCCCTCAATCACCCCCCACTCCCCTCAATCACCACCCACTCCCCTCAATCACTCCCAACTCCCCTCAATCACCCCCCACTCCCCTCAATCACCCCCACTCCCCTCAATCACCACCCACTCCCCTCAATCACTCCCCACTCCCCTCAATCACCCCACCACTCCCCTCAATCACCCCCACTCCCCTCAATCACCCCCCACTCCCCTCAATCACTCCCCACTCCCCTCAATCACCACCCACTCCCCTCAATCACCCCCCACTCCCCTCAATCACCCCCCACTCCCCTCAATCACTCCCCACTCCCCTCAATCACCCCCCACTCCCCTCAATCACCTCCCACTCCCCTCAATCACCCCCCACTCCCCTCAATCACCCCCCACTCACCTCAATCACCCCCATTCCCCTCAATCACCCCCCACTCCCCTCAATCACTCCCCACTCCCTTCAATCACCACCCACTCCCCTCAATCACTCCCCACTCCCCTCAATCACCCCCCACTGCCCTCAATCACCCCCCACTCCCCTCAATCACCACCCACTCCCCTCAATCACTCCCCACTCCCCTCAATCACCCCCCACTCCCCTCAATCACCCCCACTCCCCTCAATCACCACCCACTCCCCTCAATCACTCCCCACTTCCCTCAATCACTCCCCACTCCCCTCAATCACCCCCCCACTCACCTCAATCACTCCCAACTCCCCTCAATCACCCCCCATTCCCCTCAATCACCACCCACTCCCCTCAATCACTCCCCACTCACCTCAATCACCCCCATTCCCCTCAATCACTCCCCACTCACCTCAATCACCCCCATTCCCCTCAATCACTCCCCACTCCCCTCAATCACTCCCCACTCACCTCAATCACCATCCACTCACCCCAATCACTCCCCACTCCCCTCAATCACCCCCCACTCCCCTCAATCACTCCCCACTCCCCTCAATCACCCCCCACTCCCCTCAATCACCCCCCACTCCCCTCAAGCACCCCCACTCACCTCAATCACTCCCCACTCCCCTCAATCACTCCCTGCTCCCCTCAATCACTCTCCATTCCCCTCAATCACTCCCCACTCCCCTCAATCACTCCCCACTCCCCTCAATCACCCCCCACTCCCCTCAATCACCCTCCACTCACCTCAATCACCACCCAAACCCCCTCCCCCCGGTCCAGGGGGTGATGTGTATACTGTCCCTCCCTTTGCCATTTTCACCTTGACGGGCCGAATGGTCTCGTGCTGCCCTGGACCTCTGGCCTTCCCGTATCACTCAGACATTCCGGTACATTCCGGTACAGTCCGGTACAGTCCGGGATAGTCCCCCTCTCCTTTAGAAATGCCGAAAACTGGACCTCACTCGGCTCATCAGGTCTGTGCCCAGTTCAAAACCAGTGAGTGGTCTCACTCCATTGTCCAGGATCGGGATCCCTTCCCCATGGGTCCTGGGATTCCTCCAGTCTCTGTCTCTCTCCTTCTCACTCTGTCTCTCACCCCCCCCCCCCCCCTCTGTCTGTCTCAGTCTCTCCCACTCTCTCTCTCCCTCTGTCTCTCTCTCTCTCCCTCTGTCTCTGTCTCTGTCTCTCTCTCTCCCTCCCTCTCCCTCTCTCTCTCTCTCTCTCTCTCTCTCTCTCTCTCTCTCTCCCTCTGTCTCTCTCTCTCTCTGTCTCTCTCTCTCCCTCTCTCCCACTCTCTCTCTCCCTCTCTCTCTCTCTCTCCCTCTCTCCTCTCTCCCTCTCTCTGGGTGAAGTTACTGACGGAATAGTTGGGGGTATGTTTGATCTTCCCTGTAGTTTGATGGGGACAGACCTGAGGACGAGGTGTTTGATGAAATCCGAGCGACTGTTGATGGAAAACTCTCGCCCAGTGACCAGCCGGTGCCGGGTAAGCAGGACCCCCTGGGGTAGGGTCGGTGGTGGCTGTTGGGTGGGGGTCAGGGGTGAGGCTGATGCCCTTCTTCCCCACCCACACACTGTTGTCCTTGAGATTCCTCCTGGGAGCTCCCTTTCACTGTCCGTCTGTCTGGGGTGACATCAGTGTCAGTCAACCCTCACGGTGTGGAAACAGGCCACTCGGCCCAACGGGTCCACACTGGCCCTCTGAAGAGCATCCCACCCAGACCCATTCCCTGGTTAACCCACCGAACCTGCACATCCCTGAACACTACGGGCAATTTGGCGTGGCCAATTCACCCAACCGACACATCTTTGGACAGTGGGAGGAGACCGGAGGAAGCCCACCCAGACACGGGGAGAACGTTCAAACCCCACACAGACAGAGAACTGAGGTGGGAATCGAACCCGGGTCCCTGGAGCTGTGAGGCAGCAGTGCTAAGCACTGACCCACTGTACCGCCCGCCCCCCTGTTACTGAGCTGAAGTAGATCACAATCAAATGAAACAGTTTATTGAAATAAATGAGATAGTCTCTGCCGGATGCTGCAGGGAAGGGGCAGGTGGGTGTGGATGAAAGGGCTAGCACAAACACTGAGGGGACTGAATGGCCTGCTGCAGTGGGTCAGTTGGGACGTTTGACTGGGAGGTAGGTGCTGAGGGGGAGGGGGAGGGACGGGGAAGGGGGATGAGGGAGAATCAGCTCAGGGTTTCTCTGGAAGCATGGAATGACCTTCACACCCCCACCCCAACACCCCCTCCCTCAACCCCCTCCCTCAACCCCTCCCTCAGCCCCCTCCCTCAATCTCCTCCCTCAACCTCCTTCCTCAACCCCCTCCCTCAACCCCCTCCCTCAACACCCTCCCTCAACCCCCTCCCTCAACCTCCTTCCTCAGCCCCCTCCCTCAGTCCCCTCCCTCAGCCCCCTCCCTCAAACCTCTCCCTCAACCCCTCCCTCAGCCCCCTCCCTCAGCCCCCTCCTTCAGCCCCCTCCCTCAACCCCCTCCCTCAACCCTTCCCTCAACCTCCTTCCTCAGCCCCCTCCCTCAACCCCCTCCCTCAACCCTCTCCCTCAGCCTTCCCCCTCAACCCCTCCCTCTACCCACTCCCTCGACCCCCTCCCTCGCCCCCTCCCTCGACCCCCTCCCTCGCCCCCTCCCTCTCCCTGCCCCAGCCTGTGATCTGTCAGGGAGGGGGAGGGGGTGGGGCCATGAGATTTGTTGTCAGGGGTTTCTCGGCCTGCCCGGGTAGTGGAGTTTGGATCGTTCTGTGCGGTTGGTTAATGTCCCAGTGACCAGGTGTAAACCCTGAAGCGAGGGTTAATGGCGCTGAGACTAAAGGGGCATTAACCCAGATTAAAGTCACTAACCGACAGAGTTCATGACAGCTCAGTGTGATGCCCTGTCGAGGGGTTAATATCCCATTCCACCTCAGGCCGGGAATGTTGGGAATCTCTGGGAGGTTGTGTGTGATGGTGGGACTGTGAAGGGGATCTGTCCCTGACTCCGTCTCTCTCTCTCTCTCCCCCCTACCCCCCACCTCAGGCACCAGTCGCTCGGGGGATATTCGCCCCAAAACAGAGGGACAGGTAAATTCAGCACGAACCCCTACCCCACCTCACTCACACTCCCTCCCCCTGCACCCCTCCCTCCCTCTCACCCTCACCCCCTCCCTCTCACCCTCACTCCCTCCCTCTCACCCTCCCTCTCACTCTCCCTCCCTCTCGCTCTCCCTCTCACCCTCAGTCCCTCTCACCCTCCATCTCACCCTCACTCCCACCCTCCCTCTCACCCTCCCTCCCTCTCACCCTCCCTCCCTCTCACTCTCCCTCTCACCCTCCCTCTCACCCTCACTCCCTCCCTCCTCTCACCCTCCCTCCCTCTCACCCTCTCTCTCACCCTCACTCTCCCTCCCTCTCACCCTCACTCCCTCCCTCTCACCCTCACTCCCTCCCTCCTCTCACCCTCACACCCTCTCACCCTCCCTCTCACCCTCCCTCTCACCCTCACATCACCTCCCTTCTCCTGCACCCCTCTCACCCTCTCAACCTCACTCCCTCCCTCTCATCCTCACTCACCCCCTCACCCTCAATCCCTCCCTCTCACCCTCACACCCTCCTTCACCCTCTCACCCTCACACCCTCCCTCCCATCCTCCCTCCTCCTGCACCCCTCCCTCCCTCCCTCTACCCTCCCCCTGGAGCCCTCCCTCCTACCCACAGGAGCCACCCTGAGGTTACACACAGCTGGTCGGGCCGGTGGTTAGTGCAGCAGAATGAGACCATCCGGCCCATCGAACAGCCAACCCTGGCAGGCCTCCCAGGGGAGTTGGAGAGAGGGTGGGAGACACCAGGCAGTGGCTGGGTCTCGGGGAGGGAGCACTCCCAGCACACGGCCCAGTAATGGTTCTACCTTTCACACTAACTCATCCCCACAATATCAAAGAACATAAAAGAAACAAACGTGACTCCTTCCCACCCAGCGGGTGGTGGGGGTGTACAATGTACTGCCAGGTCAGGGTGGGGGTGATATCCTCCTGTCCCAAGGCAATCCCACAGTTCTCTGGGAATACAGAATTGTGCTGGGCTATGGGGAGACACTGAGGGAAGAGCTACTGGGGAGGGCTGCCCCAGACCCAGAGGGCTAAATGGCCTCCTCCAGCACTGATTCTGTCATCATGGGAGTCAGCACCTCTCCCCAAGGCACAGGCTCCTGGACAAATTGGGAGAGGGACAGAGGGGAGGGAGAGAGGGTGGGAGAGGGAGACGGAGGGAGTGAGGGTGAGAGGGAGGGAGAGAGGGAGAGGGAGAGAGGGAGAGAGGGAAGGAGAGAGGGAGAGGGAGAGGGAGAGGGAGAGAGCAGGGAGCTGGAATTAAAGTCACCCTCAGACTGTCCCTGACAGTGAGGTGTCTCCTCAGGACGATGTTCCTTGAAATAATATGGAGCCTGGACCACAGCCTCCAGCTCCGAGCTTTGACATCAGGAGGAGGTTACCATGGAGACACATCTCCATCAGCTCCCCCTCCCCCTCCCCACTTCCTCAAATACTTCCCCTCATCTCCTCTCCCTCAGCCCCTCTCCCTCACCCCCTCCCTCATCTCTCTCTTTCCCTTCCCCTTCTGTCTCTCCTTTCCCTATCCACCCATCCCTCTGGTTTGTACCTTCCTTCCCATTACCATCACCAATACAAGGGGCCGAATGGCCTGTTAAAGCTGCAGTCTGGCAATGAGCCTGTTGGGGTGTGGGGTTGGCATGTCAGAAAGTCTGGCTGATTGTATTTAGCTAGTTAATGACATTCTCTCTCTCACTGTGTCTCCATGCATGTGCCCTGTCTGTGTGTTTGCCTGTGTGAACGTATGTGTGTCTATGTGTACCTGTGTGTGTGCCTGTACCTGTGTGTGTGTCTGTACCTGTGTGTGCCTGTGTGAACGTGTGTGTGTCTATGTGTACCTGTGTGTGTGTCTCTGTGTGTGTTTGAGTATGTGTATCTGTACCTATGTGCATGTGCCTGTAACTGTATGTGTCCGTGCGTGCGTGTGTGTCTGTGTGTGTGTCCATCTGTGTGTGTGTGTCTGTCTGTCTGTGAGTGTTTGTGTGTCCGTGTGTCTGTGTGTGTCTGTGTGTCTGTATGTCTGTGTGTGTCTGTGTGTGTGTGTCGGTGTGTGTGTGTGTCTGTGTGTGTGTGTATGTGTGTGTGTGTCTGTGTATGTGTCTGTGCGTGTCTGTGTATCCGTGTGTATGTATGTGTGTCTGTGTGTGTGTGTATGTGTGTGTGTCTGTGTCCATGTGTCTGTGTGTGTCTGTGTGTCCGTATGTCTGTGTGTGTCTGTATGTGTGTGTGTCTGTGTGTGTGTGCCTGTGTGTGTGTGTGTGTGTGTGTGTGTGTGTGTGTCTGTGTCTGTGTCTGTGTGTGTGTGCCTGTGTGGGTCTGTGTGTCTGTGTCTGTGTCTGTGTCTGTGTGTGTGTGTGTCTGTGTGTGTGTGTGTGTGTGTTTGTGTGGGTCTGTGTGTGTCTGTGTGTGTGTCTATTTCCACAGGTTCCTGCTGCTGCTGCTTCAGCTGAGAATCGCCTACAAGGTCAGTCACGGTCTCACTGCCCTGAACCCTTACACCCAGGGAACACTCCTGGTCAGTGTCAAATATAAAGGCCACCTCTCTGAGCTGACACAGATTACAGCAGTGGAGGGAAGAGACAGGGTCAGATTGACCCACGAGATAGGGGGAGGTAGTTAAAATCCCACAGAAACATGAGCTGATGCCTGAGGTGTTAGAAAGGGATTGGAGCCAGAGTTTATATTGCTGTCTGTGCTAACACAGGGCTGCTGCTGCTGGATATATCTTGTCTCAGGTGCTCATCAATTGCAAATCACACCCACCGAAACTGCAAACTTTCACAGGTACCCAGGTGTCACAGACACTGAGTCACAACGAAATCAGCAACAAAATACTGTGGCCACAAACCTTCCAGAGAATGTTCGTCAGCAACAAAATCCACATTCCTCCATAAACTTCCCAAAAAACACACAACACTCCCCACAAAACACACAACACTCCCCACAAAACACACAACATTCCCCACAAAACACACAACACTCCCCACAAAACACACAACACTCCCCACAAAACACACAACACCCCCCCAAAACACACAACACTTCCCCAAAACACACAACACTCCCCCCAAAACACACAACATTCCCCACAAACACACAACACTCCCCACAAAACACACAACATTCCCCACAAAACACACAACATTCCCCACAAAACACACAACACCCCCCACAAAACACACAACACTCCTCACAAAACACACAACACTCCCCACAAAACACACAACATTCCCCACAAAACACACAACACTCCCCACAAAACACACAACACTCCCCACAAAACACACAACATTCCCCACAAACACAAAACATTCCCCACAAAACACACAACACTCCCCACAAACACACAACATTCCCCACAAAACACACAACATTCCCCACAAAACACACAACACTCCCCACAAAACACACAACACTCCCCACAAAACACATAACACTCCCCACAAAACACACAACACTCCCCACAAAACACACAACACTCCCCACAAACACATAACACTCCCCGCAAATCATACACATTCCCCACAAAACACACAACACTCCCCACAAAACACACAACACTCCCCACAAAACACATAACACTCCCCACAAAACACACAACACTCCCCACAAAACACACAACACTCCCCACAAACACATAACACTCCCCGCAAATCATACACATTCCCCACAAAACACACAACACTCCCCACAAAACACACAACATTCCCCACAAAACACACAACACTCCCCACAAAACACACAACACTCCCCACAAAACACACAACACCCCCCCAAAACACACAACACTCCCCCAAAACACACAACACTCCCCCCAAAACACACAACACTCCCCACAAACACACAACACTCCCCACAAAACACACAACATTCCCCACAAAACACACAACACCCCCCACAAAACACACAACACTCCTCACAAAACACACAACACTCCCCACAAAACACACAACATTCCCCACAAAACACACAACACTCCCCACAAAACACACAACACTCCCCACAAAACACACAACATTCCCCACAAACACAAAACATTCCCCACAAAACACACAACATTCCCCACAAACACACAACATTCCCCACAAAACACACAACATTCCCCACAAAACACACAACACTCCCCACAAAACACACAACACTCCCCACAAAACACATAACACTCCCCACAAAACACATAACACTCCCCACAAAACACACAACACTCCCCACAAAACACACAACATTCCCCACAAAACACACAACACTCCCCACAAAACACACACATTCCCCACAAAACACACAACACACACAACATTCTGTACAAAACACATGACATTCTCCACAAAACACACATACTCCCTGTAAAACACAGGCCATTCTGTATAAAACTCTGCAGCGCCAGGGAAATGTAGGATGTGGAATGGGGCTTTGGGGGGGAAATGAGAGAAGGAGAATATTGGTGATGGGACCCCAATGCAGTGGCAAAGGAGCGAGAGCAGCTTTATATCTGTCACTAAATGAACACTCCACTAACTAGAATCCAAGAAAACTTCAAAACACAGATCATTACAAATTACAGTGGAATCTCTAGTTTAGGGTTGTGTCACCTCAGGATCTATTGTGCTGAGAAGATGAAGTGGTTGACCATAATGTGCTGAGCACTGTCATTTGTTAAATTTAAATCTGTGGCTGGGATCTGAGAGGCAGTAAATAGAGATGGGTTAGAAATATCCAGCATTGTGTGTGTAAATGCACAAGCTGTGACCTCCCTAGTCTGTGGAAGGTATCTTAGCGGGAGGGGTGGTGGCTGCAGACTCTGTAGAAACAGTCACTGCCTTCCAGAATGGTCACTGTGCAGGATGAAGTCACTTGGCTCATTGTACCGGCACTGTCTCTTCAAATCACCATCATGCCCTGGTGCCAGCCTGCTGCCTTCTCCTCATACCCTGACATACCGTTTCTGTGAAAATCACCAGCCAGTGCCCCTGTCGAATGCCTGGATGGAGTCTGCCTCCTCCACATGATGTACCCAAACTACTCACTGTGGGAAACTCTCACTTCCTCACTCGCTTTTGCTTTTTACTGGAAATCACTTGAAATCTGTGCCTCCCATTCTTGATCTTTCCCTATCTATCTGATCCAGCCCGATTGTGAATTGGAAAGCCTCCATTAAATACCCCCGCAGCCTTCCTTTCACTGTGCGGAACACTCCCAACTCCCTCAATCTGTCCTCATGGCTGCAGTTTCTTGTTCCTAGTTTGTAAGTTGCCTCAGATCTCTCTCTCTAGTGTATTCACACCTTTCCTGTGGTGTCCAAAGTTGGGTCCCCCAGAGTTGGGTCCCCCAGAGTTGGGTGGCCCAGAGTTGGGTGGCCCAGAGTTGGGTGCCCCAGTGGCACAGTGGTTAGCATGCTGCCTTGCTGTGCCAGGGACCCGGGTTCAATTCCCGCCTCTGGGCCATTGTCTGTATGGAGTTTGCACATTCTCCCCGTGTCTGTGAGGGTTTCATCCCACAGTCCAAAGATGTGCAGGTCAGGGTGAATTGGCCATGGGAAATTGCCTGCAGCATGAGTCAGGGGTAAATGTGGGGAAGTGGGTCAGGGTGGGTTGCTCTTCGGAGGGTCGGTGTGGACATGTTGGGCTGAAGGGCCTGTTTCCACACAGTAGGGAATCTAATGTATTCCCGCTGAGGGCTAACACGTGTTTTGTACACGTTCAATATAACCTCCTCATAATTTAGGCCCCGATTAATAAAGTTGAGAACATTGGGTGTTTTATTAAATGCTCCCTCCCTGTCCTGCCACAGAGACACTATCTCAGTGACAGAGACACTATTTCAGTGACAGTGACACTATCTCAGTGACAGAGACATTATCTCCGTGACAGTGAGACTATCTCAGAGACAGAGACACTGTCTCAGTGACAGTGACACTATTTCAGTGACAGTGACGCTGACTCAGTGAGAGTGACACTATCTCAGTGACAGTGTCTCTCTCACTGAGATAGTGTCACTGTCACTGAGACAGTGTCACTGTCACTGAGATAGTGTCACTGTCACTGAGATAGTGTCTCTGTCACTGAGATAGTGTCACTGTCACTGAGACAGTGTCACTGTCACTGAGATAGTGTCACTGTCACTGAGACAGTGTCTGTGTCTCTGAGATAGTGTCACTGTCACTGAGATAGTGTCTCTGTCTCTGAGATAGTGTCTCTGTCACTGAGATAGTCTCACTGTCACTAAGATAGTGTCACTGTCACTGAGATAGTGTCTTTGTCACTGAGATAGTGTCTCTGTCTCTGAGATAGTGTCACTGTCACTGAGATAGTGTCTCTATCTCTGAGATAGTGTCTCTGTCACTGAGACAGTGTCACTGTCACTGAGATAGTGTCTCTGTCTCTGAGATAGTCTCACTGTCACTGAGATAGTGTCTCTCACACTGAGATAGTGTCTCTGTCTCTGAGACACTGTCACTGTCACTGAGATAGTGTCACTGTCACTGAGATAGTGTCTCTGTCACTGAGATAGTGTCACTGTCACTGAGATAGTGTCTCTGTCTCTGAGATAGTGTCACTGTCACTGAGACAGTGCCACTGTCACTGAGATAGTGTCTCTGTCTCTGAGATAGTGTCACTGTCACTGAGATAGTGCCACTGTCACTGAGATAGTGTCTCTGTCTCTGAGACAGTGTCACTGTCACTGAGATAGTGTCTCTGTCTCTGAGATAGTGTCATTGTCACTGAGACAGTGTCACTGTCACTGAGATAGTGTCACTGAGATAGTGTCTCTGTCTCTGAGACAGTGTCACTGTCACTGAGATAGTGTCTCTGTCTCTGAGATAGTGTCTCTGTCACTGAGACAGTGTCACTGTCACTGAGATAGTGTCTCTGTCTCTGAGATAGTGTCACTGTCACTGAGATAGTGTCTCTGTTACTGAGATAGTGCCACTGTCACTGAGATAGTGTCTCTGTCTCTGAGATAGTGTCTCTGTCACTGAGACAGTGTCTCTGTCTCTGAGATAGTGTCATTGTCACTGAGAAAGTGTCTCTGTCACTGAGATAATCTCTCTGTCACTGTGATAGTGTCTCTCACCCTGAGATAGTTTCACTGTCACTAAGATAGTGTCCCTGTCACTGAGATAGTGTCTCTGTCACTGAGACAGTGTCACTGTCAATGAGATAGTGTCTCTGTCACTGAGATAGTGTCACTGTCACTGAGACAGTGTCTCTGTTACTGAGATAGTGTCACTGTCACTGAGATAGTGTCACTGTCTCTGAGACAGTGTCACTGTCCCTGAGACAGTGTCACTGTCACTGAGATAGTGTCACTGTCACTGAGATAGTGTCTCTGTCTCTGAGACAGTGTCACTGTCACTGAGATAGTGTCACTGTCTCTGAGATAGTGTCTCTGTCTCTGAGATAGTGTCACTGTCACTGAGATAGTGTCACTGTCACTGAGAAGTGTCTCTGTCTCTGAGATAGTGTCTCTGTTACTGAGATAGTGTCTCTATCTCTGAGATAGTGTCTCTGTCACTGAGATAGTGTCACTGTCACTGAGACAGTGTCACTGTCACTGAGATAGTGTCACTGTCACTGAGACAGTGTCACTGTCACTGAGATAGTGTCACTGTCACTGAGATAGTGTCTCTGTCACTGAGATAGTGTTACTGTCACTGAGATAGTGTCACTGTCTCTGAGATAGTGTCTCTGTCACTGAGATAGTGTCTCTGTCACTGAGACAGTGTCACTGTCACTGAGATAGTGTCACTGTCACTGAGACAGTGTCACTGTCACTGAGATAGTGTGTCTGTCTCTGAGACAGTGTCTCTGTCTCTGAGATAGTGTCTCTGTCACTGAGATAGTGTCACTGTCACTGAGATAGTGTCTCTGTCACTGAGACAGTGTCACTGTCACTGAGATAGTGTCACTGTCACTGAGATAGTGTCTCTGTCACTGAGATAGTGTCACTGTCACTGAGATAGTGTCACTGTCTCTGAGACAGTGTCACTGTCCCTGAGACAGTGTCACTGTCACTGAGATAGTGTCACTGTCACTGAGATAGTGTCTCTGTCACTGAGATAGTGTCTCTGTCTCTGAGATAGTGTCACTGTCACTGAGATAGTGTCACTGTCTCTGAGATAGTGTCTCTGTCTCTGAGATAGTGTCACTGTCACTGAGATAGTGTCACTGTCACTGAGAAGTGTCTCTGTCTCTGAGATAGTGTCTCTGTTACTGAGATAGTGTCTCTATCTCTGAGATAGTGTCTCTGTCACTGAGATAGTGTCACTGTCACTGAGATAGTGTCTCTGTCACTGAGATAGTGTCACTGTCTCTGAGATAGTGTCTCTGTCAACTGAGATAGTGTCTCTGTCACTGAGACAGTGTCACTGTCACTGAGATAGTGTCACTGTCACTGAGACAGTGTCACTGTCACTGAGATAGTGTCACTGTCACTGAGATAGTGTCTCTGTCACTGAGATAGTGTCACTGTCACTGAGATAGTGTCACTGTCACTGAGATAGTGTCTCTGTCTCTGAGATAGTGTCTCTGTCTCTGAGATAGTGTCACTGTCACTGAGATAGTGTCATTGTCACTGAGATAGTGTCACTGTTACTGAGATAGTGTCTCTATCTCTGAGATAGTGTCTCTGTCACTGAGATAGTGTCTCTGTCTCTGAGATAGTGTCACTGTCACTGAGATAGTGTCATTGTCACTGAGATAGTGTCACTGTTACTGAGATAGTGTCTCTGTCTCTGAGATAGTGTCTCTGTCACTGAGATAGTGTCACTGTCTCTGAGACAGTGTCACTGTCACTGAGATAGTGTCACAGTCACTGAGATAGTGTCTCCGTCTCTGAGATAGTGTCACTGTCACTGAGATAGTGTCACTGTCACTGAGATAGTGTCATTGTCACTGAGATAGTGTCACTGTTACTGAGATAGTGTCTCTGTCACTGAGATAGTGTCTCTGTCTCTGAGACAGTGTCACTGTCTCTGAGATAGTGTCTCTGTCACTGAGATAGTGTCACTGTCACTGAGATAGTGTCACTGTCACTGAGACAGTGTCTCTGTCAATGAGATAGTGTCACTGAGATAGTGTCTCTGTCTCTGAGATAGTGTCACTGTCACTGAGACAGTGTCTCTGTCACTGAGACAGTGTCTCTGTCTCTGAGATAGTGTCTCTGTCACTGAGATAGTGTCACTGTCACTGAGATAGTGTCACTGTCACTGAGACAGTGTCACTGTCAATGAGATAGTGTCTCTGTCACTGAGACAGTGTCACTGTCAATGAGATAGTGTCACTGTCACTGAGATAGTGTCACTGTCACTGAGACAGTGTCACTGTCACTGAGGTAGTGTCTCTGTCACTGAGACAGTGTCTCTGTCACTGAGATAGTTTCACTGTCACTAAGATAGTGTCCCTGTCACTGAGATAGTGTCTCTGTCACTGAGACAGTGTCACTGTCAATGAGATAGTGTCTCTGTCACTGAGATAGTGTCACTGTCACTGAGACAGTGTCTCTGTTACTGAGATAGTGTCACTGTCACTGAGATAGTGTCACTGTCTCTGAGACAGTGTCACTGTCCCTGAGACAGTGTCACTGTCACTGAGATAGTGTCACTGTCACTGAGATAGTGTCTCTGTCACTGAGATAGTGTCTCTGTCTCTGAGACAGTGTCACTGTCACTGAGATAGTGTCACTGTCTCTGAGATAGTGTCTCTGTCTCTGAGATAGTGTCACTGTCACTGAGATAGTGTCACTGTCACTGAGAAGTGTCTCTGTCTCTGAGATAGTGTCTCTGTTACTGAGATAGTGTCTCTATCTCTGAGATAGTGTCTCTGTCACTGAGATAGTGTCACTGTCACTGAGACAGTGTCACTGTCACTGAGATAGTGTCACTGTCACTGAGACAGTGTCACTGTCACTGAGATAGTGTCACTGTCACTGAGATAGTGTCTCTGTCACTGAGATAGTGTTACTGTCACTGAGATAGTGTCACTGTCTCTGAGATAGTGTCTCTGTCACTGAGATAGTGTCTCTGTCACTGAGACAGTGTCACTGTCACTGAGATAGTGTCACTGTCACTGAGACAGTGTCACTGTCACTGAGATAGTGTCTCTGTCTCTGAGACAGTGTCTCTGTCTCTGAGATAGTGTCTCTGTCACTGAGATAGTGTCACTGTCACTGAGATAGTGTCTCTGTCACTGAGACAGTGTCACTGTCACTGAGATAGTGTCACTGTCACTGAGATAGTGTCTCTGTCACTGAGATAGTGTCACTGTCACTGAGATAGTGTCACTGTCTCTGAGACAGTGTCACTGTCCCTGAGACAGTGTCACTGTCACTGAGATAGTGTCACTGTCACTGAGATAGTGTCTCTGTCTCTGAGATAGTGTCACTGTCACTGAGATAGTGTCACTGTCTCTGAGATAGTGTCTCTGTCTCTGAGATAGTGTCACTGTCACTGAGATAGTGTCACTGTCACTGAGAAGTGTCTCTGTCTCTGAGATAGTGTCTCTGTTACTGAGATAGTGTCTCTATCTCTGAGATAGTGTCTCTGTCACTGAGATAGTGTCACTGTCACTGAGATAGTGTCTCTGTCACTGAGATAGTGTCACTGTCTCTGAGATAGTGTCTCTGTCAACTGAGATAGTGTCTCTGTCACTGAGACAGTGTCACTGTCACTGAGATAGTGTCACTGTCACTGAGACAGTGTCACTGTCACTGAGATAGTGTCACTGTCACTGAGATAGTGTCTCTGTCACTGAGATAGTGTCACTGTCACTGAGATAGTGTCACTGTCACTGAGATAGTGTCTCTGTCTCTGAGATAGTGTCTCTGTCACTGAGATAGTGTCTCTGTCTCTGAGATAGTGTCACTGTCACTGAGATAGTGTCATTGTCACTGAGATAGTGTCACTGTTACTGAGATAGTGTCTCTATCTCTGAGATAGTGTCTCTATCACTGAGATAGTGTCTCTGTCTCTGAGATAGTGTCACTGTCACTGAGATAGTGTCATTGTCACTGAGATAGTGTCACTGTTACTGAGATAGTGTCTCTGTCTCTGAGATAGTGTCTCTGTCACTGAGATAGTGTCACTGTCTCTGAGACAGTGTCACTGTCACTGAGATAGTGTCACTGAGATAGTGTCTCTGTCTCTGGGATAGTGTCACTGTCACTGAGATAGTGTCACAGTCACTGAGATAGTGTCTCCGTCTCTGAGATAGTGTCACTGTCACTGAGATAGTGTCACTGTCACTGAGATAGTGTCATTGTCACTGAGATAGTGTCACTGTTACTGAGATAGTGTCTCTGTCTCTGAGATAGTGTCTCTGTCACTGAGATAGTGTCACTGTCACTGAGATAGTGTCACTGTCACTGAGACAGTGTCTCTGTCAATGAGATAGTGTCACTGAGATAGTGTCTCTGTCTCTGAGATAGTGTCACTGTCACTGAGACAGTGTCTCTGTCACTGAGACAGTGTCTCTGTCTCTGAGATAGTGTCTCTGTCACTGAGATAGTGTCACTGTCACTGAGATAGTGTCACTGTCACTGAGACAGTGTCACTGTCAATGAGATAGTGTCTCTGTCACTGAGACAGTGTCACTGTCAATGAGATAGTGTCACTGTCACTGAGATAGTGTCACTGTCACTGAGACAGTGTCACTGTCACTGAGGTAGTGTCTCTGTCACTGAGACAGTGTCTCTGTCACTGAGATAGTTTCACTGTCACTAAGATAGTGTCCCTGTCACTGAGATAGTGTCTCTGTCACTGAGACAGTGTCACTGTCAATGAGATAGTGTCTCTGTCACTGAGATAGTGTCACTGTCACTGAGACAGTGTCACAGTCTCTGAGATAGTGTGTCTGTCACTGAGATAGTGTCTCTGTCACTGAGATAGTGTCACTGTCTCTGAGACAGTGTCACTGTCCCTGAGACAGTGTCACTGTCACTGAGATAGTGTCACTGTCACTGAGATAGTGTCTCTGTCACTGAGATAGTGTCTCTGTCACTGAGATAGTGTCACTGTCACTGAGATAGTGTCTCTGTCACTGAGACAGTGTCTCTGTTACTGAGATAGTGTCTCTGTCTCTGAGATAGTGTCTCTGTCACTGAGATAGTGTCACTGTCACTGAGATAGTGTCTCTGTCACTGAGACAGTGTCACTGTCACTGAGATAGTGTCTCTGTCTCTGAGATAGTGTCTCTATCTCTGAGATAGTGTCTCTGTCACTGAGACAGTGTCACTGTCACTGAGATAGTGTCTCTGTCTCTGAGATAGTGTCACTGTCTCTGAGATAGTGTCTCTGTCACTGAGATAGTGTATCTGTCACTGAGACAGTGTCACTGAGATAGTGTCACTGTTACTGAGATAGTGTCTCTATCTCTGAGATAGTGTCTCTGTCACTGAGATAGTGTCACTGTCACTGAGATAGTGTCTCTGTCTCTGAGATAGTGTCTCTATCTCTGAGATAGTGTCTCTGTCACTGAGACAGTGTCACTGTCACTGAGATAGTGTCTCTGTCTCTGAGATAGTGTCACTGTCTCTGAGATAGTGTCTCTGTCACTGAGATAGTGTATCTGTCACTGAGACAGTGTCACTGAGATAGTGTCACTGTTACTGAGATAGTGTCTCTATCTCTGAGATAGTGTCTCTGTCACTGAGATAGTGTCTCTGTCACTGAGATAGTGTCACTGTCACTGAGATAGTGTCACTGTCTCTGAGATAGTGTCTCTGTTACTGAGATAGTGTCTCTATCTCTGAGATAGTGTCTCTGTCACTGAGACAGTGTCACTGTCACTGAGATAGTGTCACTGTCACTGAGATAGTGTCTCTGTCACTGAGACAGTGTCTCTGTTACTGAGATAGTGTCTCTGTCACTGAGATAGTGTCTCTGTCACTGAGACAGTGTCACTGTCACTGAGATAGTGTCTCTGTCTCTGAGATAGTGTCTCTATCTCTGAGATAGTGTCTCTGTCACTGAGACAGTGTCACTGTCACTGAGATAGTGTCTCTGTCTCTGAGATAGTGTCACTGTCTCTGAGATAGTGTCTCTGTCACTGAGATAGTGTATCTGTCACTGAGACAGTGTCACTGAGATAGTGTCACTGTTACTGAGATAGTGTCTCTATCTCTGAGATAGTGTCTCTGTCACTGAGATAGTGTCACTGTCACTGAGATAGTGTCTCTGTCTCTGAGATAGTGTCTCTATCTCTGAGATAGTGTCTCTGTCACTGAGACAGTGTCACTGTCACTGAGATAGTGTCTCTGTCTCTGAGATAGTGTCACTGTCTCTGAGATAGTGTCTCTGTCACTGAGATAGTGTATCTGTCACTGAGACAGTGTCACTGAGATAGTGTCACTGTTACTGAGATAGTGTCTCTATCTCTGAGATAGTGTCTCTGTCACTGAGATAGTGTCTCTGTCACTGAGATAGTGTCACTGTCACTGAGATAGTGTCACTGTCTCTGAGATAGTGTCTCTGTTACTGAGATAGTGTCTCTATCTCTGAGATAGTGTCTCTGTCACTGAGACAGTGTCACTGTCACTGAGATAGTGTCACTGTCACTGAGATAGTGTCTCTGTCACTGAGACAGTGTCTCTGTTACTGAGATAGTGTCTCTGTCACTGAGATAGTGTCTCTGTCACTGAGACAGTGTCTGTGTCTCTGAGATAGTGTCTCTGTCAATGGGATAGTGTCTCTGTCACTGAGATAGTGTCACTGTCACTGAGATAGTGTCTCTGTCTCTGAGATAGTGTCTCTGTCACTGAGATAGTGTCACTGTCACTGAGATAGTGTCACTGTCTCTGAGATAGTGTCTCTGTTACTGAGATAGTGTCTCTATCTCTGAGATAGTGTCTCTGTCACTGAGACAGTGTCACTGTCACTGAGATAGTGTCACTGTCACTGAGATAGTGTCTCTGTCACTGAGACAGTGTCTCTGTTACTGAGATAGTGTCTCTGTCACTGAGATAGTGTCTCTGTCACTGAGACAGTGTCTGTGTCTCTGAGATAGTGTCACTGTCACTGAGATAGTGTCTCTGTCACTGAGACAGTGTCACTGTCACTGAGATAGTGTCACTGTCACTGAGATAGTGTCTCTGTCTCTGAGATAGTGTCACTGTCACTGAGATAGTGTCTCTGTCTCTGAGATAGTGTCTCTGTCACTGAGATAGTGTCACTGTCTCTGAGATAGTGTCTCTGTCTCTGAGATAGTGTCTCTGTCACTGAGATAGTGTCTCTGTCTCTGAGATAGTGTCACTGTCACTGAGATAGTGTCATTGTCACTGAGATAGTGTCACTGTTACTGAGATAGTGTCTCTATCTCTGAGATAGTGTCTCTGTCACTGAGATAGTGTCTCTGTCTCTGAGATAGTCTCACTGTCACTGAGATAGTGTCATTGTCACTGAGATAGTGTCACTGTTACTGAGATAGTGTCTCTGTCTCTGAGATAGTGTCTCTGTCACTGAGATAGTGTCACTGTCTCTGAGACAGTGTCACTGTCACTGAGATAGTGTCACTGAGATAGTGTCTCTGTCTCTGGGATAGTGTCACTGTCACTGAGATAGTGTCACAGTCACTGAGATAGTGTCTCCGTCTCTGAGATAGTGTCACTGTCACTGAGATAGTGTCACTGTCACTGAGATAGTGTCATTGTCACTGAGATAGTGTCACTGTTACTGAGATAGTGTCTCTGTCTCTGAGATAGTGTCTCTGTCACTGAGATAGTGTCACTGTCACTGAGATAGTGTCACTGTCACTGAGACAGTGTCTCTGTCAATGAGATAGTGTCTCTGTCACTGAGACAGTGTCTCTGTCACTGAGATAGTGTCACTGTCACTGAGATAGTGTCTCTGTCACTGAGACAGTGTCTCTGTCTCTGAGATAGTGTCTCTGTCACTGAGATAGTGTCACTGTCACTGAGATAGTGTCACTGTCACTGAGACAGTGTCACTGTCAATGAGATAGTGTCTCTGTCACTGAGACAGTGTCACTGTCAATGAGATAGTGTCACTGTCACTGAGATAGTGTCACTGTCACTGAGGTAGTGTCTCTGTCACTGAGACAGTGTCTCTGTCACTGAGATAGTTTCACTGTCACTAAGATAGTGTCCCTGTCACTGAGATAGTGTCTCTGTCACTGAGACAGTGTCACTGTCAATGAGATAGTGTCTCTGTCACTGAGATAGTGTCACTGTCACTGAGACAGTGTCACAGTCTCTGAGATAGTGTGTCTGTCACTGAGATAGTGTCTCTGTCACTGAGATAGTGTCACTGTCTCTGAGACAGTGTCACTGTCCCTGAGACAGTGTCACTGTCACTGAGATAGTGTCACTGTCACTGAGATAGTGTCTCTGTCACTGAGATAGTGTCTCTGTCTCTGAGATAGTGTCTCTGTCACTGAGATAGTGTCACTGTCACTGAGATAGTGTCTCTGTCACTGAGATAGTGTCTCTGTCACTGAGACAGTGTCTCTGTTACTGAGATAGTGTCTCTGTCTCTGAGATAGTGTCACTGTCACTGAGATAGTGTCTCTGTCACTGAGACAGTGTCACTGTCACTGAGATAGTGTCTCTGTCTCTGAGATAGTGTCTCTATCTCTGAGATAGTGTCTCTGTCACTGAGACAGTGTCACTGTCACTGAGATAGTGTCTCTGTCTCTGAGATAGTGTCACTGTCTCTGAGATAGTGTCTCTGTCACTGAGATAGTGTATCTGTCACTGAGACAGTGTCACTGAGATAGTGTCACTGTTACTGAGATAGTGTCTCTATCTCTGAGATAGTGTCTCTGTCACTGAGATAGTGTCACTGTCACTGAGATAGTGTCTCTGTCTCTGAGATAGTGTCTCTATCTCTGAGATAGTGTCTCTGTCACTGAGACAGTGTCACTGTCACTGAGATAGTGTCTCTGTCTCTGAGATAGTGTCACTGTCTCTGAGATAGTGTCTCTGTCACTGAGATAGTGTATCTGTCACTGAGACAGTGTCACTGAGATAGTGTCACTGTTACTGAGATAGTGTCTCTATCTCTGAGATAGTGTCTCTGTCACTGAGATAGTGTCTCTGTCACTGAGATAGTGTCACTGTCACTGAGATAGTGTCACTGTCTCTGAGATAGTGTCTCTGTTACTGAGATAGTGTCTCTATCTCTGAGATAGTGTCTCTGTCACTGAGATAGTGTCACTGTCACTGAGATAGTGTCTCTGTCACTGAGATAGTGTCTCTGTCACTGAGACAGTGTCTCTGTTACTGAGATAGTGTCTCTGTCACTGAGATAGTGTCTCTGTCACTGAGACAGTGTCTGTGTCTCTGAGATAGTGTCTCTGTTACTGAGATAGTGTCACTGTCACTGAGATAGTGTCTCTGTCTCTGAGATAGTGTCTCTGTCACTGAGACAGTGTCACTGTCACAGAGATAGTGTCTCTGTCTCTTAGATAGTGTCACTGTCTCTGAGATAGTGTCACTGTCACTGAGATAGTGTCTCTGTCACTGAGACAGTGTCACTGTCACTGAGATAGTGTCTCTGTCTCTGAGATAGTGTCTCTATCTCTGAGATAGTGTCTCTGTCACTGAGACAGTGTCACTGTCACTGAGATAGTGTCTCTGTCTCTGAGATAGTGTCACTGTCTCTGAGATAGTGTCTCTGTCACTGAGATAGTGTATCTGTCACTGAGACAGTGTCACTGAGATAGTGTCACTGTTACTGAGATAGTGTCTCTATCTCTGAGATAGTGTCTCTGTCACTGAGATAGTGTCACTGTCACTGAGATAGTGTCTCTGTCTCTGAGATAGTGTCACTGTCACTGAGATAGTGTCTCTATCTCTGAGATAGTGTCTCTGTCACTGAGATAGTGTCACTGTCACTGAGATAGTGTCACTGTCTCTGAGATAGTGTCTCTGTTACTGAGATAGTGTCACTGTCACTGAGATAGTGTCTCTGTCTCTGAGATAGTGTCACTGTCACTGAGATAGTGTCTCTATCTCTGAGATAGTGTCTCTGTTACTGAGATAGTGTCTCTGTCACTGAGATAGTGTCACTGTCACTGAGATAGTGTCTCTGTCTCTGGGATAGTGTCACTGTCACTGAGATAGTGTCTCTGTCACTGAGATAGTGTCATTGTCACTGAGATAGTGTCACTGTTACTGAGATAGTGTCTCTGTCTCTGAGATAGTGTCTCCGTCTCTGAGATAGTGTCACTGTCACTGAGATAGTGTCACTGTCACTGAGATAATGTCTCTGTCACTGAGATAGTGTCATTGTCACTGAGATAGTGTCACTGTTACTGAGATAGTGTCTCTGTCTCTGAGATAGTGTCTCTGTCTCTTAGATAGTGTCACTGTCTCTGAGATAGTGTCACAGTCACTGAGATAGTGTCTCTGTCTCTGGGATAGTGTCACTGTCACTGACATAGTGTCACAGTCACTGAGATAGTGTCTCTGTCACTGAGATAGTGTCTCTGTCACTGAGATAGTGTCTCCGTCTCTGAGATAGTGTCACTGTCACTGAGATAGTGTCACTGTCACTGAGATAGTGTCTCTGTCACTGAGATAGTGTCATTGTCACTGAGATAGTGTCACTGTTACTGAGATAGTGTCTCTGTCTCTGAGATAGTGTCTCTGTCACTGAGATAGTGTCACTGTCTCTGAGATAGTGTCACTGTCACTGAGATAGTGTCACTGAGATAGTGTCTCTGTCTCTGAGATAGTGTCACTGTCACTGAGACAGTGTCTCTGTCTCTGAGATAGTGTCACTGTCACTGAGATAGTGTCACTGTCACTGAGACAGTGTCACTGTCAATGAGATAGTGTCTCTGTCACTGAGACAGTGTCACTGTCAATGAGATAGTGTCACTGTCACTGAGACAGTGTCACTGTCACTGAGACAGTGTCACTGTCACTGAGATAGTGTCACTGTCACTGAGATAGTGTCACTGTCACTGAGACAGTGTCACTGTCACTGAGACAGTGTCTCTGTCAATGAGATAGTGTCTCTGTCACTGAGATAGTGTCACTGTCTCTGAGATAGTGTCTCTGTCACTGAGATAGTGTCTCTGTCACTGAGACAGTGTCTCTGTCACTGAGATAGTGTCTCTGTCTCTGAGATAGTGTCACTGTCAATGAGATAGTGTCACTGTCACTGAGACAGTGTCACTGTCACTGAGATAGTGTCTCTGTCACTGAGACAGTGTCACTGTCAATGAGATAGTGTCACTGTCACTGAGATAGTGTCACTGTCACTGAGACAGTGTCACTGTCAATGAGATAGTGTCACTGTCACTGAGACACTGTCACTGTCACTGAGATATTGTCTCTGTCACTGAGACAGTGTCACTGTCACTGAGATAGTGTCACTGAGATAGTGTCTCTGTCTCTGAGATAGTGTCTCTGTCACTGAGATAGTGTCACTGTCACTGAGATAGTGTCTCTGTCACTGAGACAGTGTCACTGTCAATGAGATAGTGTCTCTGTCACTGAGATAGTGTCACTGTCACTGAGATAGTGTCACTGTCAATGAGATAGTGTCACTGTCACTGAGACAGTGTCACTGTCACTGAGATAGTGTCTCTGTCTCTGAGATAGTCTCACTGTCACTGAGATAGTGTCTCTCACACTGAGATAGTGTCACTGTCACTGAGATAGTGTCTCTGTTACTGAGATAGTGTCTCTGTCACTGACAGTGTCTCTGTCACTGAGATAGTGTCACTGTCACTGAGATAGTGTCACTGAGATAGTGTCTCTGTCTCTGAGATAGTGTCTCTGTCACTGAGACAGTGTCACTGTCACTGAGATAGTGTCTCTGTCACTGAGACAGTGTCACTGTCAATGAGATAGTGTCTCTGTCACTGAGACACTGTCACTGTCACTGAGATATTGTCTCTGTCACTGAGACAGTGTCTCTGTCACTGAGATAGTGTCACTGTCACTGAGATAGTGTCACTGAGATAGTGTCTCTGTCTCTGAGATAGTGTCTCTGTCACTGAGACAGTGTCACTGTCACTGAGATAGTGTCTCTGTCACTGAGATAGTGTCACTGTCACTGAGATAGTGTCACTGTCAATGAGATAGTGTCACTGTCACTGAGACAGTGTCACTGTCACTGAGATAGTGTCACTGTCACTGAGATAGTGTCTCTGTCTCTGAGATAGTCTCACTGTCACTGAGATAGTGTCTCTGTTACTGAGATAGTGTCTCTGTCACTGAGACAGTGTCACTGTCAATGAGATAGTGTCACTGTCACTGAGATAGTGTCACTGTCACTGAGATAGTGTCACTGTCACTGAGACAGTGTCACTGTCTCTGAGATAGTGTCACTGTCACTGAGATAGTGTCTCTGTCACTGAGATAGTGTCACTGTCACTGAGATAGTGTCTCTGTCACTGAGATAGTGTCTCTGTCTCTGAGATAGTGTCTCTGTCACTGAGATAGTGTCACTGTCACTGAGATAGTGTCTCTATCTCTGAGATAGTGTCACTGTCACTGAGATAGTGTCTCTGTTACTGAGATAGTGTCTCTGTCACTGAGATAGTGTCTCTGTCTCTGAGATAGTGTCTCTATCTCTGAGATAGTGTCACTGTCACTGAGATAGTGTCTCTGTCACTGAGATAGTGTCACTGTCACTGAGATAGTGTCTCTGTCTCTGAGATAGTGTCACTGTCTCTGAGATAGTGTCTCTGTCTCTGAGACAGTGTCTCTGTCTCTGAGATAGTGTCACTGTCACTGAGATAGTGTCACAGTCACTGAGATAGTGTCTCTGTCTCTGGGATAGTGTCACTGTCACTGAGATAGTGTCACAGTCACTGAGATAGTGTCACTGTCACTGAGATAGTGTCTCTGTCACTGAGACAGTGTCACTGTCACTGAAATAGTGTCTCTGTCACTGAGATAGTGTCACTGTCTCTGAGATAGTGTCTCTGTCACTGACATAGTGTCACTGTCACTGAGACAGTGTCTCTGTCACTGAAATAGTGTCTCTGTCACTGAGATAGTGTCACTGTCTCTGAGATAGTGTCTCTGTCACTGAGATAGTGTCTCTGTCTCTGAGATAGTGTCACTGTCTCTGAAATAGTGTCACTGTCACTGAGATAGTGTCTCTGTCACTGAGATAGTGTCTCTATCTGAGATAGTGTCACTGTCACTGAGATATTGTCTCTGTCACTGAGATAGTGTCTCTGTCACTGAGACAGTGTCACTGTCACTGAGATAGTGTCTCTGTCTCTGAGATAGCGTCACTGTCACTGAGACAGTGTCTCTGTCTTTGAGATAGTGTCACTGTCACTGAGACAGTGTCACTCTCTCTGAGGCCCCAGTGCGACCTGCCTTTGGGAGGAGGTATGAGGGGGTGGGTTTTGGGGATGATAGGTGTTGAACAGAGCTTGGAAAAGTTGGGATTAACCTTCCCTAGGCAGTAGGGTATGTCTTGAAGGCAAGACCGAAGCCAACGGGTGACTTTGCCTGGAGCAGATCATTGGGGAGGGAAGGGTTTCGTGAATGAGTCTCCCAGGAGAGGGAATGCTGATGACTGCTGGCTGCTTTCAGGCCCGGGTCAGGGAGGGAGGTGCCAGAAAATGGACATGTCGTTGGCGATGTTCGTCACTGTGAGGTCAGTCGGTGTCTGTGAACCTTCCCTCAGCCTCAGCAGGACGTGGTTCCCTCAGTCCAACTCTGGTCCCACAGGCAGCCTGCCTTCATCGCTGGTCTCTCTCTCCCCCAGGCTGTCTTACACTTCCCTCAATGGCACAGCGCATTGTCTAGCACAAAGGGTGATGACCAAGTCTCCTGACTGTTAAGTCACAATGCCTGGGTGACCAGCAGAGGAAGCAGGAAAGACAAGGCCACAGGCAGTGAGATTGTGGAGGTGATCCTCAGTGATTGTAGGAGGAGATCAGGTGCTACAACAGGAGACAGGAAAGTGGGATGGGGAACTGCAAAAGTGGGGACTCTGTGCAGATCTGTGATGAGGTCAGAGGTAAGATGGTTTTTTCTCGGAAGGGTGGAGTGTGGTGGGGAGGTGTACCAAAACCAGGTGATGGTTCCTTGTCCTAAATACAAACAGAACCCAAACTGAAGGCTCTGCTCAATGCTGGAATCCAGGAGGCTGTGTCTGACAGACGGTCTGTCCATGTTCCCCAGCCCCTGGCTTCTGCTCTGTCTGACTGACTGCAGCCGAAGGGAGCTGTGAAATGGGGATGTCCTGCGCTGTGGTGTGAATGACAAAAGATCAGATCGGAATGTGCAGCTGGAGGTGGGTTGGAGGAAATGTGAGTTTGTTCCTGTTCAGTCAGTGCCAGGTTGGATTGGTTGGAGCTGGAGTGTATCCAGCCAGATACCAGAGAGTATCTGAAACATCGTAGCAGGCAATCAAATATTTGTAACTCTGTCATGATGTGGTAAAGATGGCCAAGCAGTTTGCTCAAATGGAGCAGACCCGTGTTTTAACATTATTCTATAAAACTGGGGAGATCTCCACACTTTCTAAAGGAATGACTTATATTCACCAGAGAACGCAGACACACCTCATTTCCATATCTCACCTGAAAGGTGGCACTGCAAACACTGCAGCACTCCCTCAGCACTGACCCTGTGACAGTGCGGCACTCCCTCAGCACGGCACCTCCAACACTGCAGCACTCCCTCAGCACTGACCCTGTGACAGTGCGGCACTCCCTCAGCACGGCACCTCCAACACTGCAGCACTCCCTCAGCACTGACCCTCCGACAGTGCGGTGCTCCCTCAGTGCTGACCCTCTGACAGTGCGGCACTCCCTCAGCACTGACCCTCTGACAGTGCAGCACTCCCTCAGCACTGACCCTCCGACAGTGCAGCACTCCCTCAGCACTGACCCTCCGACAGTGCAGCACTCTCTCAGCACTGACCCTCCGACAGTGCGGTGCTCCCTCAGCACTGACCCTCTAACAGTGCAGCACTCCCTCAGCACTGACCCTCCAGCAGTGCAGCACCACCTCAGCACTGAACCTCCAGTAGGGCCCACTCCCTCTGCACTGACCCTCTGACAGTGTGGCACTCCCTCAGTACTGACCCTCTGACAGTGCGGCACTCCATCAGTACTGACCCTGTGACAGTGTGGCACTCCCTCAGCACTGACCCTCCGACAGTGCAGCACTCCCTCCGCACTGACCCTCCGACAGTGTGGCACTCCCTCAGTACTGACCCTCCGACAGTGTGGGCACTCCCTCAGTACTGACCCTCCGGCAGTGTGGCACTCCCTCAGTACTGACCCTCTGACAGTGTGGCACTCCCTCAGCACTGACCCTCTGACAGCGCAGCACTCCCTCAGCACTGACCCTCCGACAGTGTGGCACCCTCTCAGTACTGACCCTCTGACAGTGTGGCACTCCCTCAGTACTGACCCTCCGAAGTGCGGTGCTCCCTCAGCACTGATCCTCCGACAGTGCGGCACTCCCTCAGCACTGACCCTACGACAGTGTGGCACTCCCTCAGCACTGACCCTCTGACAGTGCGGCACTCACTCAGCAGTAACCCTCTGACAGTGCCCAATCCCTCAGCAATGACCCTCGAACAATGTGGCACTACCTCAGCACTGACCCTCCGACAGTGCCCACTCCCTCAGCACTGACTCTCCGACAGTACGGCACTCCCTCAGCACTGACCCTCCGACAGTGCAGCACTCCCTCAGCACTGACCCTCCGACAGTGCGGCGCTCCCTCAGCACTGACCCTCCAAGCGCAGCACTCCCTCACCACTGACCCTCTGACAGTCCGGCACTCCCTCAGCACTGATCCTTTGACAGTGCAGCACTCCCTCAGCACTGACCCTCCCGCAGTGCCCAACTCCTCAGCACTGACCCTCCAACAGTGCAGCACCACCTCAGCACTGAACCTCCAGTAGTGCCCACTCCCTCAGCACTGACGCTCTGACAGTGTGGCACTCTCGCAGTACTGACCCTCCAACAGTTCAGCACTCCCTCAGCACTGACCCGCTGACAGTGCACCATTACCTCTGCACTGACCCTTCAACAGTGACCACTCCGTCAGCACTGACCCTCTGACAGCGCGCCGCACCTTCAGCACTGGCCCTCCAGCAGTGCCCACTTCCTCAGCATTGACCCTCCAACAGTACGTCACTCCCTCAGTACTGACCCTCCGACAGTGCGGGACTCCCTCAGCACTGGCCCTCTGACAGTGCGGCACTCCCTCAGCACGGACCCTCCGACAATGCAGCACTCCCTCAGCACTGACCCTCCGACAGTGTTGCACTCCCTCAGTATTGACCCTCCGACAGTGCGGTACTCCCTCATCGCTGACCCTCTGACAGTGCGGCACATCCCTGAGCACTGACCCTCTGACAGTACGGCACTCCCTTAGCACTGACCCTCCGACAGTGTGGCACTCCCTCAGTACTGACCCTCTGACAGTGTGGCACTCCCTCAGTACTGACCCTCCGACAGCGCAGCACTCCCTCAGCACTGACCCTCTGACAGCGCAGCACTCCCTCAGCACTGACCCTCCGACAGTGTGGCACTCCCTCAGTACTGACCCTCTGACAGTGTGGCACTCCCTCAGCACTGACCCTCTGACAGTGTGGCACTCCCTCAGCACTGACCCTCCGACAGTGTGGCACTCCCTCAGCAGTAACCCTCTGACAGTGCCCAATCCCTCAGCAATGACCCTCGAACAATGTGGCACTCACTCAGCACTGACCCTCCGACAGTGCCCACTCCCTCAGCACTGACCCTCCGACAGTACGGCACTCCCTCAGCACTGACCCTCCGACAGTACGGCACTCCCTCAGCACTGACCCTCCGACAGTGCAGCACTCCCTCCGCACTGATCCTCCGACAGTGTGGCACTCTCTCAGTACTGACCCTCCGACAGTGCGGCGCTCCCTCAGTACTGACTCTCTGACAGTGTGGCACTCCCTCAGTACTGACCCTCCGAAGTGCGGTGCTCCCTCAGCACTGATCCTCCGACAGTGCAGCACTCCCTCAGCACTGATCCTCCGACAGTGTGGCACTCCCTCAGCACTGACCCTCCGACAGTGCCCACTCCCTCAGCACTGACCCTCCGACAGTGCGGCACTCCCTCAGCACTGACCATCTGACAGTGCCCACTCCCTCAGCACTGACCCTCTGACAGTGCACCATTATCTCTGCACTGACCCTCCAACAGTGACCACTCCATCAGCACTGACCCTCTGACAGCGCGCCGCACCTTCAGCACTGGCCCTCCAACAGTATGTCACTCCCTCAGCACTGACCCTCCAACAGTACGTCACTCCCTCAGCACTGACCCTCCAACAGTGCGGCAGTCCCTCAGCACTGACCCTCTGACAGTGTGGCACTCCATCAGCACTGGCCCTCTGACAGTGTGGCACTCCCTCAGCACTGACCCCCGACAATGCGGCACTCCCTCAGCACTGAACCTCTGATACTGCAGCATTCCCTCAGCAGTGACCCTCTGACAGTGCAGCACTCCCTCAGTACTGACCCTCTAACAGTGTGGCACCCCCTCAGCACTGCCCTCTGACAGTGCGGCACTCCCTCAGCACTGACCCTCTGACAGTGTGGCACTCCCTCAGCACTGCCCTCTGACAGTGCGGCACTCCCTCAGCACTGACCCTACGACAGTGTGGCACTCCCTCAGCACTGACCCACTGATAGTGCGGCACTCCCTCAGCAGTAACCCTCTGACAGTGCCCAATCCCTCAGCAATGACCCTCGAACAATGTGGCACTACCTCAGCACTGACCCTCCGACAGTGCCCACTCCCTCAGCACTGACCCTCCGACAGTACGGCACTCCCTCAGCACTGACCCTCCGACAGTGCGGCGCTCCCTCAGCACTGACCCTCCAAGCGCAGCACTCCCTCACCACTGACCCTCTGACAGTCCGGCACTCCCTCAGCACTGATCCTTTGACAGTGCAGCACTCCCACAGCACTGACCCTCCAACAGTGACCACTCCGTCAGCACTGACCCTCTGACAGCGCGCCGCACCTTCAGCACTGGCCCTCCAGCAGTGCCCACTTCCTCAGCATTGACCCTCCAACAGTACGTCACTCCCTCAGCACTGACCCTCCGACAGTGCGGGACCCCCTCAGCACTGGCCCTCTGACAGTGCGGCACTCCCTCAGCACTGACCCTCCGACAGGGCAGCACTCCCTCAGCACTGACCCTCCGACAGTGTGGCACTCCCTCAGTACTGACCCTCCGACAGTGCGGTACTCCCTCATCGCTGACCCTCTGACAGTGCGGCACTCCCTCAGCAGTAACGCTCTGACAGTGCCCAATCCCTCAGCAATGACCCTCGAACAATGTGGCACTCCCTCAGCAATGACCCTCTGACAGTGCGGCGCTCTTTCAGTACTGACCCTCCGACAGTGCCCACTCCCTCAGCACTGACCCTCCGACAGTGCGGCACTCCCTCAGCACTGACCCTCCGACAGTGCAGCACTTCCTCAGCACTGACCCTCCGACAGTGCCGCGCTCCCTCAGCACTGACCCTCCAAGCGCAGCACTCCCTCACCACTGACCCTCTGACAGTCCGGCAGTCCGTCAGCACTGATCCTTTGACAGTGCAGCACTCCCTCAGCACTGACCCTCCCGCAGTGCCCAACTCCTCAGCACTGACCCTCCAACAGTGCAGCACCACCTCAGCACTGAACCTCCAGTAGTGCCCACTCCCTCAGCACTGACGCTCTGACAGTGTGGCACTCTCTCAGTACTGACACTCCAACAGTTCAGCACTCCCTCAGCACTGACCCTCTGACAGTGCACCATTACCTCTGCACTGACCCTCCAACAGTGACCACTCCGTCAGCACTGACCCTCTGACAGCGCGCCGCACCTTCAGCACTGGCCCCTCCAGCAGTGCCCACTTCCTCAGCATTGAACCTCCAACAGTACGTCACTCCCTCAGCACTGACCCTCCGACAGTGCGGGACTCCCTCAGCACTGGCCCTCTGACAGTGTGACACTCCCTCAGCACGGACCCTCCGACAGTGCAGCACTCCCTCAGCACAGACCCTGTGACAGTGCGGCACTCCCTCAGCACGGACCCTCCGACAGGGCAGCACTCCCTCAGCACTGACCCTCCGACAGTGTGGCACACCCTCAGTACTGACCCTCCGACAGTGCGGTACTCCCCCAGCGCTGACCCTCTGACAGTGCGGCACTCCCTCAGCACTGACCCTCTGACAGTGCGGCACTCCCTCAGCAGTAACCCTCTGACAGTGCCCAATCCCTCAGCAATGACCCTCGAACAATGTGGCACTCCCTCAGCAATGACCCTCTGACAGTGCGGCACTCCCTCAGCACGGACCCTCCGACAGTGTGGCACTCTCTCAGTACTGACCCTCCGACAGTGCGGCGCTCCCTCACCACTGACCCTCTGACAGTCCGGCACTCCCTCAGCACTGATCCTTTGACAGTGCAGCACTCCCTCAGCAGTGACCCTCCAGCAGTGCCCACCCCCTCAGCACTGACCCTCCAACAGTGCAGCACCACCTCAGCACTGAATCTCTAGTAGTGCCCACTCCCTCAGCACTGACGCTCTGACAGTGTGGCACTCTCTCAGTACTGACCCTCTGACAGTGCACCATTACCTCTGCACTGACCCTCCGACAGTGCGGCGCTCTTTCAGTATTGACCCTCCGACAGTGCCCACTCCCTCAGCACTGACCCTCCGACAGTACGGCACTCCCTCAGCACTGACCCTCCGACAGTGCAGCACTCCCTCAGCACTGACCCTCCGACAGTGCAGCACTCCCTCAGCACTGATCCTCTGACAGTACGGCACTACCTCAGCACGGACCCTCCGACAGTTCAGCACTCCCTCAGCACTGACCCTCCGACAGTGCAGCACTCCCACAGCACTGACCCTCCGACAGTGCAGCACTCCCTCAGCACTGATCCTCCGACAGTGTGGCGCTCCCTCAGCACTGACCCTCTGACAGCGCAGCACTCCCTCACCACTGACCCTCTGACAGTCCGGCACTCCCTCAGCACTGATCCTTTGACAGTGCAGCACTCCCTCAGCACTGACCCTCCAGCAGTGCCCACCCCCTCAGCACTGACCCTCCAACAGTGCGGCACTCCCTCAGCACGGACCTTCCGACAGTGCGGCACTCCCTCAGCACGGACCCTCCGATAGTGCAGCACTCCCTCAGCACTGACCCTAAGACAGTGTGGCACTCCCTCATTATTGATCCTCCGACAGTGCGGCACTCCCTCAGCACTGACCCTCCAACAGCGCAGCACTCCCTCAGCACTGACCCTTTGACAGCGCAGCACTCCCTCAGCACTGACCCTCCGACAGTGTGGCACTCCCTCAGTACTGACCCTCCGACAGTGCGGTACACCCTCAGCGCTGACCCTCTGACAGTGCGGCACTCCCTCAGCACTGACCCTCCGACAGTGCGGCAGTCCCTCAGCACTGACCCTCTGACAGTGTGGCACTCCCTCAGTACTGACCCTCCGACAGTGTGGCACTCCCTCAGCACTGACCCTCCGACAGTGTGGCACTCCCTCAGTACTGACCCTCTCACAGTGTGGCACTCCCTCAGCACTGGCCCTCTGACATTGCGGCACTCCCTCAGTACTGACCCTCTGACAGTGTGGCACTCCCTCAGTACTGACCCACCGACAGTGTGGCACTCCCTCAGCACTGACCCTCCGACAGTGTGGCACTCCCTCAGTACTGACCCTCTGACAGTGTGGCACTCCCTCAGCACTGGCCCTCAGACATTGCGGCAATCCCTCAGCACTGACCCTCTGACAGTGTGGCACTCCCTCAGCACTGGCCCTCTGACAGTGCGGCACTCCCTCAGCACGGACCCTCCGACAGTGCGGCGCTCTTTCAGTATTGACCCTTCGACAGTGCCCACTCCCTCAGCACTGACCCTCCGACAGTGAAGCACTCCCTCAGCACTGATCCTCCGACAGTATGGCACTCCCTCAGCACTGACCCTCCGACAGTGCAGCACTCCCTCAGCACTGACCCTCCGACAATGCAGCACTCCCTCAGCACTGACCCTCCGACAGTGTGGCACTCTCTCAGTACTGACACTCCGACAGTGCGGCGCTCCCTCAGCACTGATCCTCTGACAGCGCAGCACTCCCTCACCACTGACCCTCTGACAGTCCGGCACACCCTCAGCACTGATCCTTTGACAGTGCAGCACTCCCTCAGCACTGACCCTCCGACAGTGTGGCACTCCCTCAGTACTGACCCTCTGACAGTGTGGCACTCCCTCAGTACTGACCCTCCGACAGTGTGGCACTCCCTCAGCACTGACCCTCCGACAGTGTGGCACTCCCTCAGTACTGGCCCTCTGACAGTGTGGCACTCCCTCAGCACTGGCCCTCTGACAGTGCGGCACTCCCTCAGCACTGACCCTCCGACAGTGTGGCACTCCCTCAGCAGTAACCCTCTGACAGTGCCCAATCCCTCAGCAATGACCCTCGAACAATGTGGCACCCCCTCAGCCCTGACCCTCCGACAGTGCGGCACTCCCTCAGCACTGACCATCTGACAGTGCCCACTCCCTCAGCACTGACCCTCTGACAGTGCACCATTACCTCTGCACTGACCCTCCAGCAGTGCCCACTCCCTCAGCATTGACCCTCCAACAGTACGTCACTCCCTCAGCACTGACATTCCGCCAGTGCGGCAGTCCCTCAGCACTGACCCTCTGACAGTGTGGCACTCCCTCAGCACTGACCCTCCGACAGTGTGGCACTCCCTCAGCACTGAACCTCTGAAACTGCAGCATTCCCTCAGTACTGACCCTCTGACAGTGCGGCACTCCCTCAGTACTGACCCTCTGACAGTGTGGCACTCCCTCAGCACTGACCCTCCGACAGTGTGGCACTCCCTCAGCACTGAACCTCTGACACTGCAGCATTCCTTCAGCACTGACCCTCTGACAGTGCGGCACTCCCTCAGCAGTAAACCTCTGACAGTGCCCAATCCCTCAGCAATGACCCTCAAACAATGTGGCACTCCCTCAGCACTGACCCTCCGACAGTGCGGTACTCCCTCAGCGCTGACCCTCTGACAGTGCGGCACTCCCTCAGCACTGACCCTCTGACAGTGCGGCACTCCCTCAGCACTGACCCTCCAAGCGCAGCACTCCCTCACCACTGACCCTCTGACAGTGCGGCACTCCCTCAGCACTGATCCTTTGACAGTGCAGCACTCCCTCAGCACTGACCCTCCCGCAGTGCCCAACTCCTCAGCACTGACCCTCCAACAGTGCAGCACCACCTCAGCACTGAACCTCCAGTAGTGCCCACTCCCTCAGCACTGACGCTCTGACAGTGTGGCACTCTCACAGTACTGACCCTCCAACAGTTCAGCGCTCCCTCAGCACTGACCCTCTGACAGTGCACCATTACCTCTGCACTGACCCTCCAACAGTGACCACTCCGTCAGCACTGACCCTCTGACAGCGCGCCGCACCTTCAGCACTGGCCCTCCAGCAGTGCCCACTTCCTCAGCATTGAACCTCCAACAGTACGTCACTCCCACAGCACTGACCCTCCGACAGTGCGGGACTCCCTCAGCACTGGCCCTCTGACAGTGCGGCACTCCCTCAGCACGGACCCTCCGACAGTGCAGCACTCCCTCAGCACAGACCCTGTGACAGTGCGGCCCTCCCTCAGCACTGACCCTCCGACAGTGTGGCACTCCCTCAGCACTGACCCTCCGACAGTGTGGCACTCCCTCAGCACTGAACCTCTGACACTGCAGCATTCCTTCAGCACTGACCCTCTGACAGTGCGGCACTCCCTCAGCAGTAACCCTCTGACAGTGCCCAATCCCTCAGCAATGACCCTCGAACAATGTGGCACTCCCTCAGCACTGACCCTCCGACAGTGCCCACTCCCTCAGCACTGACCCTCCGACAGTACGGCACTCCCTCAGCACTGACCCTCCGACAGTGCAGCACTCCCTCAGCACTGACCCTCGAACAATGTGGCACTCCCTCACCACTGATCCTCCGACAGTGCGGCGCTCCCTCAGCACTGACCCTCTGACAGCGCAGCACTCCCTCACCACTGACCCTCTGACAGTCCGGCACTCCCTCAGCACTGATCCTTTGACAGTGCAGCACTCCCTCAGCACTGACCCTCCAACAGTGACCACTCCGTCAGCACTGACCCTCTGACAACGCGCCGCACCTTCAGCACTGGCCCTCCAGCAGTGCCCACTTCCTCAGCATTGACCCTCCAACAGTACATCACTCCCTCAGCGCTGACCCTCCGACAGTGTGGCACTCCCTCAGTACTGACCCTCTGACAGTGTGGCACTCCCTCAGTACTGACCCTCCGACAGTGCGGTACACCCTCAGCGCTGACCCTCTGATAGTGCGGCACTCCCTCAGCACTGACCCTCCGACAGCGCAGCACTCCCTCAGCAGTGACCCTCCGACAGTGTGGCACTCCCTCAGTACTGACCCTCTGACAGTGTGGCACTCCCTCAGTACTGGCCCTCCGACAGTGTGGCACTCCCTCAGCACTGACCCTCCGACAGTGCGGCACTCCCTCAGTACTGACCCTCTGACAGTGTGGCACTCCCTCAGCACTGGCCCTCTGACAGTGTGGCACTCTCTCAGCACTGACCCTCCGACAGTGCAGCATCACCTCAGCACTGAACCTCCAGCAGTGCCCACCCCCTCAGCACTGACACTCTGACAGTGTGGCACTCTCTCAGAACTGACCCTCCAACAGTTCAGCACTCCCTCAGCACTGACCCTCCGACAGTGTGGCACTCCCTCAGTACTGACCCTCTGACAGTGTGGCACTCCCTCAGCACTGGCCCTCTGACAGTGCGGCACTCCCTCAGCACTGACCCTCCGACAGTGCAGCACCACCTCAGCACTGAACCTCCAGCAGTGCCCACCCCCTCAGCACTGACCCTCCAACAGTGCAGCACCACCTCAGCACTGAACCTCCAGTAGTGCCCACTCCCTCAGCACTGACGCTCTGACAGTGTGGCACTCTCGCAGTACTGACCCTCCAACAGTTCAGCACTCCCTCAGCACTGACCTTCTGACAGTGCACCATTACCTCTGCACTGACCCTCCAACAGTGACCACTCCGTCAGCACTGACCCTCTGACAGCGCGCCGCACCTTCAGCACTGACCCTCCAGCAGTGCCCACTTCCTCAGCATTGAACCTCCAACAGTACGTCACTCCCTCAGCACTGACCCTCTGACAGTGCGGCACTCCATCAGCACAGACCCTGTGACAGTGCGGCCCTCCCTCAGCACGGACCCTCCGACAGTGCAGCACTCCCTCAGCACTGACCCTCCGACAGTGTGGCACTCCCTCAGCACTGACCCTCCGACAGTGTGGCACTCCCTCAGCACGGACCCTCCGACAGTGCAGCACTCCCTCAGCACTGACCCTCCGACAGTGTGGCACTCCCTCAGTACTGACCCACCGAAAGTGCGGTGCTCCCTCAGCACTGACCCTCCGACAGTGCCCACTCCCTCAGCACTGACCCTCTGACAGCGCACCGCACCTTCAGCACTGGCCCTCCAGCAGTGCCCACTCCCTCAGCATTGACCCTCCAACAGTATGTCACTCCCTCAGCACTGACCCTCCGACAGTGTGGCACTCCCTCAGCACTGACCCTCCGACAGCGCAGCACTCCCTCAGCACTGACCCTCTGACAGCGCAGCACTCCCTCAGCACTGACCCTCCGACAGTGTGGCACTCCCTCAGCACTGACCCTCCGACAGCGCAGCACTCCCTCAGCACTGACCCTCCGACAGTGTGGCACTCCCTCAGCACTGACCCTCCGACAGTGTGGCACTCCCTCAGCACTGACCCTCCGACAGTGCCGCACGCCCTCAGCACTGACCCTCCGACAGTGCGGCACTCCCTCAGCACTGACCCTCCGACAGTGCCCACGCCCTCAGCACTGACCCTCCGACAGTGCGGCACTCCCTCAGCACTGACCCTCTGATAGTGCCCACTCCTTCAGCAATGACCCTCGAACAATGTGGCACTCCCTCACCACTGACCCTCCGACAGTGCAGCGCTCTTTCAGTATTGACCCTCCGACAGTGCGGCACTCCCTCAGCACTGACCCTATGACAGTGCGGCACTCCCTCAGCACTGACCCTCCGACAGTACGGCACTCGATCAGCACTGACCCTCCGACAGTGCAGCACTCCCTCAGCACTGAACCTCCGACAGTGCAGCACTCCCTCAGCACTGATCCTCCGACAGTGCGGTGCTCCCTCAGCACTGACCCTCCAACAGTTCAGCACTCCCTCACCACTGACCCTCTGACAGTGCCCACTCCCTCTGCACTGACCCTCCAACAGTGACCACTCCGTCAACACTGACCCTCTGACAGTGCACCGCACCTTCAGCACTGGCCCTCCAGCAGTGCCCACTCCTTCAGCATTGACCCTCCAACAGTACTTCACTCCCTCAGCACTGACCCTCCGACAGTGCGGCACTCCCTCAGCACTGACCCTCTGACAGTGTGGCACTCCATCAGCACTGGCCCTCTGACAGTGACCACTCCCTCAGCACTGACCCTCTGACAGTGCGGCACTCCCTCAGCACTGACCCTCCGACAGTGCGGCACTCCCTCAGCACTGACCCTCTGACAGTGCGGCACTCCCACAGCAGTAACCCTCTGACAGTGCCCAATCCCTCAGCAATGACCCTCGAACAATGTGGCACTCCCTCAGCACTGACCCTCTAACAGTGCGGCGCTCTTTCAGTATTGACCCTCCGACAGTGCCCACTCCCTCAGCACTGACCCTCTGACAGTACGGCACTCCCTCAGCACTGACCCTCCGACAGTGCAGCGCTCTTTCAGTATTGACCCTCCGACAGTGCCCACTCCCTCAGCACTGACCCTCCGACAGTACGGCACTCGATCAGCACTGACCCTCCGACAGTGCAGCACTCCCTCAGCACTGAACCTCCGACAGTGCAGCACTCCCTCAGCACTGATCCTCCGACAGTGCGGTGCTCCCTCAGCACTGACCCTCCAACAGTTCAGCACTCCCTCACCACTGACCCTCTGACAGTGCCCACTCCCTCAGCACTGACCCTCTGACAGTGCACCATTACCTCTGCACTGACCCTCCAACAGTGACCACTCCGTCAACACTGACCCTCTGACAGTGCACCGCACCTTCAGCACTGGCCCTCCAGCAGTGCCCACTCCCTCAGCATTGACCCTCCAACAGTATTTCACTCCCTCAGCACTGACCCTCCGACAGTGCGGCACTCCCTCAGCACTGACCCTCTGACAGTGTGGCACTCCATCAGCACTGGCCCTCTGACAGTGACCACTCCCTCAGCACTGACCCTCTGACAGTGCGGCACTCCCTCAGCACTGACCCTCCGACAGTGCGGCACTCCCTCAGCACTGACCCTCTGACAGTGTGGCACTCCCTCAGCACTGACCCTCCGACAATGCAGCTCTCCCTCAGCACTGACCCTCCGACAATGCGGCTCTCCCTCAGTACTGACCCTCCAACAGTGCCCACCCCCTCAGCACTGACCCTCCAACAGTGCAGCACTCCCTCAGTACTGACCCTCCAACAGTTCAGCACTCCCTCAGCACTGACCCTCTGACAGTGCACCATTACCTCAGCACTGACCCTCCGACAGTGCCCACTCCCTCAGCACTGACCCTCCGACAGTGCGGCACTCCCTCAGCACTGACCATCTGACAGTGCACCATTATCTCTGCACTGGCCCTCCAACAGTGACCACTCCATCAGCACTGACCCTCTGACAGCGCGCCGCACCTTCAGCACTGGCCCTCCAACAGTATGTCACTCCCTCAGCACTGACCCTCCAACAGTACGTCACTCCCTCAGCACTGACCCTCCGACAGTGCGGCAGTCCCTCAGCACTGACCCTCTGACAGTGTGGCACTCCATCAGCACTGGCCCTCTGACAGTGTGGCACTCCCTCAGCACTGACCCTCCGACAATGCGGCTCTCCCTCAGCACTGAACCTCTGATACTGCAGCATTCCCTCAGCACTGACCCTCTGACAGTGCAGCACTCCCTCAGTACTGACCCTCTAACAGTGTGGCACCCCTTCAGCACTGCCCTCTGACAGTGCGGCACTCCCTCAGCACTGACCCTCTGACAGTGTGGCACTCCCTCAGCACTGCCCTCTGACAGTGCGGCACTCCCTCAGCACTGACCCTACGACAGTGTGGCATTCCCTCAGCACTGACCCTCTGACAGTGCGGCACTCACTCAGCAGTAACCCTCTGACAGTGCCCAATCCCTCAGCAATGACCCTCGAACAATGTGGCACTACCTCAGCACTGACCCTCCGACAGTGCCCACTCCCTCAGCACTGACCCTCCGACAGTACGGCACTCCCTCAGCACTGACCCTCCGACAGTGCGACGCTCCCTCAGCACTGACCCTCCGACAGTGCAGCACTCCCTCAGCACTGACCCTCCGACAGTGCGGCACTCCCTCAGCACTGGCCCTCTGACAGTGCGGCACTCCCTCAGCACTGACCCTCCGACAGTGTGGCACTCCCTCAGCAGTAAACCTCTGACAGTGCCCAATCCCTCAGCAATGACCCTCGAACAATGTGGCACCCCCTCAGCCCTGACCCTCCGACAGTGTGGCACTCCCTCAGCACTGACCATCTGACAGTGCCCACTCCCTCAGCACTGACCCTCTGACAGTGCACCATTACCTCTGCACTGACCCTCCAGCAGTGCCCACTCCCTCAGCATTGACCCTCCAACAGTACGTCACTCCCTCAGCACTGACCCTCCGACAGTGCGGCAGTCCCTCAGCACTGACCCTCTGACAGTGTGGCACTCCATCAGCACTGACCATCCAACAATGCGGCTCTCCCTCAGCACTGACCCTCCCGCAGTGCCCAACTCCTCAGCACTGCCCCTCCAACAGTGCAGCACCACCTCAGCACTGAACCTCCAGTAGTGCCCACTCCCTCAGCACTGACGCTCTGACAGTGTGGCACTCTCTCAGTACTGACACTCCAACAGTTCAGCACTCCCTCAGCACTGACCCTCTGACAGTGCACCATTATCTCTGCACTGACCCTCCAACAGTGACCACTCCGTCAGCACTGACCCTCTGACAGCGCGCAGCACCTTCAGCACTGGCCCTCCAGCAGTGCCCACTTCCTCAGCATTGACCCTCCAACAGTACGTCACTCCCTCAGCACTGACCCTCCGACAGTGCGGGACTCCCTCAGCACTGGCCCTCTGACAGTGCGGCACTCCCTCAGCACGGACCCTCCGACAGTGCAGCACTCCCTCAGCACAGACCCTGTGACAGTGCGGCACTCCCTCAGCACTGACCCTCCGACAGTGTGGCACTCTCTCAGTACTGACCCTCCGACAGTGCGGCGCTCCCTCAGTACTGACCCTCTGACAGTGTGGCACTCCCTCAGTACTGACCCTCCGAAGTGCGGTGCTCCCTCAGCACTGATCCTCCGACAGTGCAGCACTCCCTCAGCACTGATCCTCCGACAGTGCGGCACTCCCTCAGCACTGACCCTCCGACAGTGCCCACTCCCTCAGCACTGACCCTCCGACAGTGCGGCACTCCCTCAGCACTGACCATCTGACAGTGCCCACTCCCTCAGCACTGACCCTCTGACAGTGCACCATTATCTCTGCACTGACCCTCCAACAGTGACCACTCCATCAGCACTGACCCTCTGACAGCGCGCCGCACCTTCAGCACTGGCCCTCCAACAGTATGTCACTCCCTCAGCACTGACCCTCCGACAGTGCGGCAGTCCCTCAGCACTGACCCTCCGACAGTGCGGCAGTCCCTCAGCACTGACCCTCTGACAGTGTGGCACTCCATCAGCACTGGCCCTCTGACAGTGTGGCACTCCCTCAGCACTGACCCTCCGACAATGCGGCTCTCCCTCAGCACTGAACCTCTGATACTGCAGCATTCCCTCAGCACTGACCCTCCGACAGTGCGGCACTCCCTCAGCACTGACCCTCTAACAGTGTGGCACCCCCTCAGCACTGCCCTCTGACAGTGCGGCACTCCCTCAGCAATGACCCTCAAACAATGTGGCACTACGTCAGCACTGACCCTCCGACAGTGCCCACTCCCTCAGCACTGACCCTCCGACAGTGCAGCACTCCCTCAGCACTGACCCTCTGACAGTGCGGCATTCCCTCAGCAGTAACCCTCTGACAGTGCCCAATCCCTCAGCAATGACCCTCGAACAATGTGGCACTCCCTCAGCACTGACCCTCCGACAGTGCCCACTCCCTCAGCACTGACCCTCCGACAGTACGGCACTCCCTCAGCACTGACCCTCCGACAGTGCAGCACTCCCTCAGCACTGACCCTCGAACAATGTGGCACTCCCTCAGCACTGACCCTCCGACAGTGCCCACTCCCTCAGCACTGACTCTCCGACAGTGCCCACTCCCTCAGCACTGACCCTCCGACAGTACGGCACTCCCTCAGCACTGACCCTCCGTCAGTGCAGCACTTCCTCAGCACTGATCCTCCGACAGTACGGCACGCCCTCAGCACTGATCCTCCGACAGTGTGGCACTCTCTCAGTACTGACCCTCCGACAGTGCGGCGCTCCCTCAGCACTGACCCTCTGACAGCGCAGCACTCCCTCACCACTGACCCTCTGACAGTCCGGCACTCCCTCAGCACTGATCCTTTGACAGTGCAGCACTCCCTCAGCACTGACCCTCCAACAGTGACCACTCCGTCAGCACTGACCCTCTGACAACGCGCCGCACCTTCAGCACTGGCCCTCCAGCAGTGCCGACTTCCTCAGCATTGACCCTCCAACAGTACATCACTCCCTCAGCGCTGACCCTCCGACAGTGTGGCACTCCCTCAGTACTGACCCTCTGACAGTGTGGCACTCCCTCAGTACTGACCCTCCGACAGTGCGGTACACCCTCAGCGCTGACCCTCTGACAGTGCGGCACTCACTCAGCACTGACCCTCCGACAGTGCAGCACCACCTCAGCACTGAACCTCCAGCAGTGCCCACCCCCTCAGCACTGACCCTCCAACAGTGCAGCACCACCTCAGCACTGAACCTCCAGTAGTGCCCACTCCCTCAGCACTGACGCTCTGACAGTGTGGCACTCTCTCAGTACTGACCCTCCAACAGTTCAGCACTCCCTCAGCACTGACCCTCTGACAGTGCACCATTACCTCTGCACTGACCCTCCAACAGTGACCACTCCCTCAGCACTGACCCTCTGACAGCGCAGCACTCCCTCAGCACTGACCCTCCGACAGTGTGGCACTCCCTCAGCTCTGACCCTCTGACAGCGCAGCACTCCCTCAGCACTGACCCTCCGACAGTGTGGCACTCCCTCAGCACTGACCCTCCGACAGTGTGGCACTCCCTCAGCACTGACCCTCCGACACTGCCGCACGCCCTCAGCACTGACCCTCCGACAGTGCGGCACTCCCTCAGCACTGACCCTCCGACAGTGCCCACGCCCTCAGCACTGACCCTCCGACAGTGCGGCACACCCTCAGCACTGACCATCTGATAGTGCCCACTCCTTCAGCACAGACCCTCCAACAGTGACCACTCCGTCAGCACTAACCCTCTGACAGTGCCCAATCCCTCAGCAATGACCCTCGAACAATGTGGCACTCACTCAGCACTGACCCTCCGACAGAACGGCACTCGATCAGCACTGACCCTCCGACAGTGCAGCACTCCCTCAGCACTGAACCTCCGACAGTGCAGCACTCCCTCAGCACTGATCCTCCGACAGTGCGGCGCTCCCTCAGCACTGACCCTCCAACAGTTCAGCACTCCCTCACCACTGACCCTCTGACAGTGCCCACTCCCTCAGCACTGACCCTCTGACAGTGCACCATTACCTCTGCACTGACCCTCCAACAGTGACCACTCCGTCAACACTGACCCTCTGACAGTGCACCGCACCTTCAGCACTGGCCCTCCAGCAGTGCCCACTCCCTCAGCATTGACCCTCCAACAGTGCGGCACTCCCTCAGCACTGACCCTCCGACAGTGCGGCACTCCCTCAGCACTGACCCTCTGACAGTGTGGCTCTCCATCAGCACTGGCCCTCTGACAGTGACCACTCCCTCAGCACTGACCCTCTGACAGTGCGGCACTCCCTCAGCACTGACCCTCCGACAGCGCGGCACTCCCTCAGCACTGACCCTCTGACAGTGCGGCACTCCCTCAGCACTGACCCTCTGACAGCGCAGCACTCCCTCACCACTGACCCTCCGACAGTCCGGCACACCCTCAGCACTGACCCTTTGACAGTGTGGCACTCCATCAGCACTGGCCCTCTGACAGTGCGGCACTCCCTCAGCACTGACCCTCCGACAATGTGGCTCTCCCTCAGCACTGAACCTCTGACACTGAAGCATTCCCTCAGCACTGACCCTCCGACAATGCGGCGCTCCCTCAGCAGTAACCCTCTGACAGTGCCCAATCCCTCAGCAATGACCCTCGAACAATGTGGCACTCCCTCAGCACTGACCCTCTAACAGTGCGGCGCTCTTTCAGTATTGACCCTCTGACAGTGCCCACTCCCTCAGCACTGACCCTCTGACAGTACGGCACTCCCTCAGCACTGACCCTCCGACAGTGCAGCACTCCCTCAGCACTGATCCTCCGACAGTGCCCACTGCCTCAGCATTGATCCTCCGACAGTGTGGCACTCTCTCAGTACTGACCCTCCGACAGTGCGTCTCTCCCTCAGCACTGACCCTCTGACAGCACAGCACTCCCTCAGCACTGACCCTCCAACAGTGCCCACCCCCTCAGCACTGACCCTCCAACAGTGCAGCACCACTACAGCACTGAGCCTCTAGTAGTGCCCACTCCCTCAGCACTGACGCTCTGACAGTGTGGCACTCCCTCAGTACTGACCCTCCAACAGTTCAGCACTCCCTCAGCACTGACCCTCCGACAGTGTAGCACTCCCTCAGCACTGAACCTCTGACACTGCAGCATTCCCTCACCACTGACCCTCTGACAGTGCGGCACTCCCTCAGCAGTAACCCTCTGACAGTGCCCAATCCCTCAGCCATGACCCTCGAACAATGTGGCACTCCCTCAGCACTGACCCTCCGACAGTGAGGCACCCCCTCAGCACTGACCCTCCGACAGTGCGGCACTCCCTCAGTACTGACCATCTGACAGTGCCCACTCCCTCAGCACTGACCCTCCGACAGTGCAGCACTCCCTCAACACTGATCCTACGACAGTGTGGCACTCTCTCAGTACTGACCCTCTGACAGTGCGGCACTCCCTCAGCACTGACCCTCCGACAATGCGGCTCTCCCTCAGCGCTGTGGTGAACTTGCAGCGTGGGTTGGTACCTGGGACTTTGATGTTGTGGCCATTACAGAGACGTGGGTTGAACAGGGGCAGGAATGGCTGTTGCAGGTTCCAGGGTTTAAATGTTTTAGTAGGGTCAGAGATGGGGGTAAAAGAGGGGGTGGTGTGGCATTGCTTGTCAAGGTTAGTATTACAGCGGTGGAAAGGATGATGGAGGAAGACTTGCCATCTGAGGTAGTTTGGGCTGAGGTTAGAAATAGGAAAGGTGAGGTCACCCTGTTAGGAGTTTTCTACAGGCCTCCAAATAGTCCGAGAGAAGTAGAGGAAAGTATTGCGAGGATGATTCAGGAGAAGAGTGAAAGTAGCAGGGTGGTTGTTATGGGGGACTTTAACTTCCCAGATATTGACTGGGAAAGCTATAGCTCGAGTTCATTAGATGGGTCGGTGTTTGTCCAATGTGTGCAGGAGGGTTTCCTGACACAAGATGTAGACAGGCCAACAAGAGGTGAGGCTATACTGGATTTGGTTCTAGGTAATGAACCAGGCCAGGTGTTAGACTTGGAGGTAGGTGAGCACTTCGGGGACAGTGACCACAACTCGGTGACTTTTACTCTAGTGATGGAGAGGGATAAGTGTGCACTGCAGGGCAAGAGTTATAGCTGGGGGCAGGGAAATTATGATGCGGTGAGGCATGACTTAGGATGTGTGGATTGGAAAAATAGGCTTCAAGGGAAGGACACAAATGGTATGTGGAGCTTGTTCAAGGAGCAGCTATTGGGTGTCCTTGATAAGTATGTACCAGTCAGGCAGGGAGTAAAGGGTCTTGTGAGGGAGCCGTGGTTTAATAAGGAATTGGAATCCCTTATGAAAGGGAAGAGAGCGGCCTATGTAAAGATGAGGCGTGAAGGTTCAGTTGGGGCGATTGAGAGTTATAAGGTAGCCAGGAAGGATCTAAAGAGAGAGCTAAGAGCAGCGAGAAGGGAATATGAAAAGTCCTTAGTTGGTAGGATTAGGGAAAACCCAAAGGCTTTCTATAGGTATGTCAGGAATAAAAGGATGACTAGGGTAGGTATCGGTCCAGTCAAGGATAGTAGTGGGAAGTTGTGCGTGGAGGCGGAGGAGATTGGAGAGACACTAAATCAATACTTTTCATCAGTATTCACTCATGAACAGGACACTGTTGCTGATGTGAATATTGAGTCACAAGTGATTAGAATGGATGGCCTTGAGGTATGTAGGGAAGAGGTCTGGGGAATACTGGAAAGGATGAAAATAGATAAGTCTCCTGGGCCTGATGGCATTTATCCTAGGGTTCTCTGGGAAGCTAGGGAGGAGATAGCGGAACCATTGGCCTTGATTTTTATGTCGTCGTTGTCTACGGGAATAGTGCCAGAAGACTGGAGGATAGCGAATGTGGTCCCCTTGTTCAAGAAGGGGAGTAGGGATAGCCCTAGTAACTATAGGCCAGTGAGTCTCACTGTGGGCAAAGTCTTAGAGAGAATTGTAAGGGATAAGATTTATGAACATCTGGATAGGAATAATGTGAACAAGGATAGTCAGCATGGTTTTGTGAAGGGCAGGTCGTGCCTCACAAACCTTATTGAGTTCTTTGAGAAGGTGACTAAGGAGGTGGATGAGGGTAAAGCAGTAGATGTGGTGTATATGGGTTTTAGCAAGGCGTTCGATAAGGTACCCCATGGTAGGCTAATGCAAACACTACGGAGGTATGGCATTGAGGGTGCATTAGAGGTTTGGATTAGGAATTGGCTGGCTGGAAGGAGACAGAGGGTAGCAGTTGATGGATTATGTTCATCTTGGAGTGCAGTTACTAGCGGGGTTCCACAAGGATCTGTTTTGGGACCATTGCTGTTTGTCATCTTTATAAATGATCTAGAGGAGGGGCTTGAAAGCTGGGTGAGCAAGTTTGCGGATGACACAAAGGTCGGTGGAGTTGTGGACAGCGAAGAAGGATGTGGCAGGTTACAGCGGGATATAGATAAGCTGCAGAGCTGGGCAGAAAGGTGGCAAATGGAGTTCAATGTAGCTAAGTGTGAAGTCATTCACTTTGGTAGGAGTAACAAGAAGATGGATTACTGGGCTAATGGTAGGCTACTTGGTAGTGTGGATGAGCAGAGGGATCTTGGTGTCCATGTACACAGATCTCTGAAAGTTGCCACCCAGGTAAATAGTGCTGTGAGGAAGGCATATGGTGTACTGGGCTTTATTGGTAGAGGAATTGAGTTCCGGAGTCCTGAGGTCATGTTGCAGTTGTATAAGACTCTGGTGCGGCCTCATCTGGAGTATTGTGTGCAGTTTTGGTCGCCATACTATAGGAAGGATGTGGAGGCATTGGAACGAGTGCAGAGGAGGTTTACCAGGATGTTGCCTGGCATGGTAGGAAGATCGTATGAGGAAAGGCTGAGGCACTTGGGGCTGTTCTCATTGGAGAAAAGAAGGTTTAGGGGAGATTTGATAGAGGTGTATAAGATGATTAGGGGTTTAGATAGGGTAGACACTGAGAACCTTTTACTGCTAATGGAGTCAGCTGTTACTAGGGGACACAGCTTTAAATTAAGGGGTGGTAGGTATAGGACAGATGTTAGGGGTAGATTCTTTACTCAGCCGGTTGTGAGTTCATGGAATGCCCTGCCAGTAGCAGTGGTGGACTCTCCCTCTTTATGGTCATTTAAGCGGGCATTGGATAAGCATATGGAGGTTATTGGGCTAGTGTAGGTTACGTAGGCTTCGGTCGGCGCAACATCGAGGGCCGAAGGGCCTGTACTGCGCTGTATTTTTCTATGTTCTATGCTCTATGTTCTATGAACCTCTGATACTGCAGCATTCCCTCAGCACTGACCCTCTGACAGTGTGGCACTGCCTCAGTACTGACCCTCTGACAGTGTGGCACTCCCTCAGCACTGCCCTCTGACAGTGCGGCACTCCCTCAGCACTGACCCTCCGACAGTACGGCACTCCCTCAGCACTGACCCTCCGACAGTGCAGCACTCCCTCAGCACTGATCCTCCGACAGTGTGGCACTCTCTCAGTACTGACCCTCCGACAGTGCGGCGCTCCCTCAGCACTGACCCTCTGACAGCGCAGCACTCCCTCACCACTGACGCTCTGACAGTCCGGCACTCCCTCAGCACTGACCCTCTGACAGTGCACCATTACCTCTGCACTGACCCTCCAACAATGACCACTCCGTCAGCACTGACCCTCTGACAGCGCGCCGCACATTCAGCACTGGCCCTCCAGCAGTGCCCACTTCCTCAGCATTGAACCTCCAACACTGCAGCACTCCCTCAGCACTGACCCTCCGACAGTGCGGCAGTCCTTCAGCACTGACCCTCTGACAGTGTAGCACTCCATCAGCACTGGCCCTCTGACAGTGCGGCACTCCCTCAGCACTGACCCTCCGACAGTGCAGCACTCCCTCAGCACTGACCCTCCGACAGTGCAGTACTCCCTCAGTACTGACCCTCTGACAGTGCAGTACTCCCTCAGCGCTGACCCTCCGATAGTGTGGCACTCCCTCAGTACTGACCCTCTGACAGTGCAGTACTCCCTCAGCGCTGACCCTCTGACAGTGCAGCACTCCCTCAGCACTGACCCTCCGACAGTGTGGCACTCCCTCAGTACTGACCCTCTGACAGCGTGGCACTCCCTCAGCACTGGCCCTCTGACAGTGCAGCACTCCCTCTGCACTGACCCTCTGACAGTGTGGCACTCCCTCAGCACTGACCCTCCGACAGTGTGGCACTCCCTCAGTACTGACCCTCTGACAGCGCGGCACTCCCTCAGTACTGACCCTCCGACAGTGTGGCACTCCCTCAGTACTGACCCTCTGACAGTGTGGCACTCCCTCAGCACTGACCCTCTGACAGTGTGGCACTCCCTCAGTACTGACCCTCCGACAGTGTGGCACTCCCTCAGTACTGACTCTCTGACAGCGTAGCACCCCCTCAGCACTGACCCTCCGACAGTGTGGCACTCCCTCAGTACTGACCCTCTGACAGCGTAGCACCCCCTCAGCACTGACCCTCCGACACTGCGGCACGCCCTCAGCACTGACCCTCCGACAGTGCGGCACTCCCTCAGCACTGATCCTCCGACAGTGCGGCACTCCCTCAGCACGGACCCTCCGACAGTGCCAACTCGCTCAGCACCGACCGTCTGACAGTGCCCACTCCCTCAGCACTGACCCTCTGACAGTGCCCACTCCCTCAGCACTGATCCTCTGACAGTGCGGCACTCCCTCTGCACTGACCCTCTGACAGTGTGGCACTCCCTCAGCACTGACCCTCCGACAGTACGGCACTCAATCAGCACTGACCCTCTGACAGTACGGCACTCGATCAGCACTGACCCTCCGACAGTGCAGCACTCCCTCAGCACTGAACCTCCGACAGTGCAGCACTCCCTCAGCACTGATCCTCCGACAGTGCGGCGCTCCCTCAGCACTGACCCTCCAACAGTTCAGCACTCCCTCACCACTGACCCTCCAGCAGTGCCCACTCCCTCAGCACTGACCCTCCGACAGTGCGGCATTCCCTCAGCACTGACCCTCTGACAGTGCGGCACTCCCTCAACACTGACCCTCCGACAGTGCGGCACTCCCTCAGCACTGACCTTCTGACATTGTGGCACTCCATCAGCACTGGCCCTCTGACAGTGACCACTCCCTCAGCACTGACCCTCCGACAGTGCGGCACTCCCTCAGCACTGACCCTCCGACAATGCGGCACTCCCTCAGCACTGACCTTCTGACAGTGTGGCACTCCATCAGCACTGGCCCTCTGACAGTGACCACTCCCTCAGCACTGACCCTCTGACAGTGCGGCACTCCCTCTGCACTGACCCTCTGACAGTGTGGCACTCCCTCAGCACTGACCCTCCGACAGTACGGCACTCGATCAGCACTGACCCTCCGACAGTACGGCACTCGATCAGCACTGACCCTCCGACAGTGCAGCACTCCCTCAGCACTGAACCTCCGACAGTGCAGCACTCCCTCAGCACTGATCCTCCGACAGTGCGGCGCTCCCTCAGCACTGACCCTCCAACAGTTCAGCACTCCCTCACCACTGACCCTCTGACAGTGCCCACTCCCTCAGCACTGACCCTCTGACAGTGCACCATTGCCTCTGCACTGACCCTCCAACAGTGACCACTCCGTCAACACTGACCCTCTGACAGTGCACCGCACCTTCAGCACTGGCCCTCCAGCAGTGCCCACTCCCTCAGCATTGACCCTCCAACAGTACTTCACTCCCTCAGCACTGACCCTCCGACAGTGCGGCACTCCCTCAGCACTGACCCTCTGACAGTGACCACTCCCTCAGCACTGACCCTCTGACAGTGCGGCGCTCCCTCAGCACTGACCCTCTGACAGCGCAGCACTCCCTCACCACTGACCCTCCGACAGTCCGGCACACCCTCAGCACTGACCCTTTGACAGTGTGGCACTCCATCAGCACTGGCCCTCTGACAGTGCGGCACTCCCTCAGCACTGACCCTCCGACAATGCGGCTCTCCCTCAGCACTGAACCTCTGACACTGAAGCATTCCCTCAGCACTGACCCTCCGACAATGCGGCGCTCCCTCAGCACTGACCCTCTGACAGTGCGGCACTCCCACAGCAGTAACCCTCTGACAGTGCCCAATCCCTCAGCAATGACCCTCGAACAATGTGGCACTCCCTCAGCACTGACCCTCTAACAGTGCGGCGCTCTTTCAGTATTGACCCTCCGACAGTGCCCACTCCCTCAGCACTGACCCTCTGACAGTACGGCACTCCCTCAGCACTGACCCTCCGACAGTGCAGCACTCCCTCAGCACTGACCCTCCGACAGTGCAGCACTCCCTCAGCACTGATCCTCCGACAGTGCCCACTGCCTCAGCATTGATCCTCCGACAGTGTGGCACTCTCTCAGTACTGACCCTCCGACAGTGCGGCGCTCCCTCAGCACTGACCCTCTGACAGCGCAGCACTCCCTCAGCACTGACCCTCCGACAGCGCCCACTCCCTCAGCACTGACCCTCCGACAGTGCAGCACTCCCTCAACACTGATCCTCCGACAGTGTGGCACTCTCTCGGTACTGACCCTCTGACAGTGCGGCACTCCCTCAGCACTGACCCTCTGACAATGCGGCTCTCCCTCAGCACTGTGGTGAACTTGCAGCGTGGGTTGGTACCTGGGACTTTGATGTTGTGGCCATTACAGAGACGTGGGTTGAACAGGGGCAGGAATGGCTGTTGCAGGTTCCAGGGTTTAAATGTTTTAGTAGGGTCAGAGGTGGGGGTAAAAGAGGGGGTGGTGTGGCATTGCTTGTCAAGGATAGTATTACAGCGGTGGAAAGGATGATGGAGGAAGACTTGCCATCTGAGGTAGTTTGGGCTGATGTTAGAAATAGGAAAAGTGAGGTCACCCTGTTAGGAATTTTCTACAGGCCTCCTAATAGTCCGAGAGAAGTAGAGGAAAGTATTGCGAGGATGATTCAGGAGAAGAGTGAAAGTAACAGGGTGGTTGTTATGGGGGACTTTAACTTCCCAGATATTGACTGGGAAAGCTATAGCTCGAGTTCATTAGGTGGGTCGGTGTTTGTCCAATGTGTGCAGGAGGGTTTCCTGACACAATATGTAGACAGGCCAACAAGAGGTGAGACTATACTGGATTTGGTTCTAGGTAATGAACCAGGCCAGGTGTTAGACTTGGAGGTAGGTGAGCACTTCGGGGACAGTGTCCACAACTCGGTGACTTTTACTCTAGTGATGGAGAGGGATAAGTGTGCACTGCAGGGCAAGAGTTATAGCTGGGGGCAGGGAAATTATGATGCGGTGAGGCATGACTTAGGATGTGTGGATTGGAAAAATAGGCTTCAAGGGAAGGACACAAATGATATGTGGAGCTTGTTCAAGGAGTAGCTATTGGGTGTCCTTGATAAGTATGTACCAGTCAGGCAGGGAGGAAAGGGCCTTGTGAGGGAGCCGTGGTTTAATAAGGAATTGGAATCCCTTATGAAAGGGAAGAGAGCGGCCTATGTAAAGATGAGGCGTGAAGGTTCAGTTGGGGCGATTGAGAGTTATAAGGTAGCCAGGAAGGATCTAAAGAGAGAGCTAAGAGCAGCGAGAAGGGGACATGAAAAGTCCTTAGTTGGTAGGATTAGGGAAAACCCAAAGGCTTTCTATAGGTATGTCAGGAATAAAAGGATGACTAGGGTAGGTATCGGTCCAGTCAAGGATAGTAGTGGGAAGTTGTGTGTGGAGGCGGAGGAGATTGGAGAGACATTAAATCAGTACTTTTCATCAGTATTCACTCATGAACAGGACACTGTTGCTGATGTGAATATTGAGTCACAAGTGATTAGAATGGATGGCCTTGAGGTATGTAGGTAAGAGGTCTGGGGAATACTGGAAAGGATGAAAATAGATAAGTCTCCTGGGCCTGATGACATTTATCCGAGGATCCTCTGGGAAGCTAGGGAGGAGATAGCAGAGCCATTGGCCTTGATTTTTATGTCGTCATTGTCTACGGGAATAGTGCCAGAAGACTGGAGGATAGCGAATGTGGTCCCCTTGTTCAAGAAGGGGAGTAGGGATAGCCCTAGTAACTATAGGCCAGTGAGTCTCACTGTGGGCAAAGTCTTAGAGAGAATTGTAAGGGATAAGATTTATGAACATCTGGATAGGAATAATGTGATCAGGGATAGTCAGCATGGTTTTGTGAAGGGCAGGTCGTGCCTCACAAACCTTATTGAGTTCTTTGAGAAGGTGACTAAGGAGGTGGATGAGGGTAAAGCAGTAGATGTGGTGTATATGGGTTTTAGCAAGGCGTTCGATAAGGTACCCCATGGTAGGCTAATGCAAACACTACGGAGGTATGGCATTGAGGGTGCATTAGAGGTTTGGATTAGGAATTGGCTGGCTGGAAGGAGACAGAGGGTAGTAGTTGATGGACTAGGTTCATCTTGGAGTGCAGTTACTAGCGGGGTTCCACAAGGATCTGTTTTGGGACCATTGCTGTTTGTCATCTTTATAAATGATCTAGAGGAGGGGCTTGAAAGCTGGATGAACAAGTTTGCGGATGACACAAAGGTCGGTGGAGTTGTGGACAGCGAAGAAGGATGTGGCAGGTTACAGCGGGATATAGATAAGTTGCAGAGCTGGGCAGAAAGGTGGCAAATGGAGTTCAATGTAGCTAAGTGTGAAGTCATTCACTTTGGTAGGAGTAACAAGAAGATGGATTACTGGGCTAATGGTAGGCTACTTGGTAGTGTGGATGAGCAGAGGGATCTTGGTGTCCATGTACACAGATCTCTGAAAGTTGCCACCCAGGTAAATAGTGCTGTGAGGAAGGCATATGGTGTACTGGGCTTTATTGGTAGAGGAATTGAGTTCCGGAGTCCTGAGGTCATGTTGCAGTTGTATAAGACTCTGGTGCGGCCTCATCTGGAGTATTGTGTGCAGTTTTGGTCGCCATACTATAGGAAGGATGTGGAGGCATTGGAACGAGTGCAGAGGAGGTTTACCAGGATGTTGCCTGGCATGGTAGGAAGATCGTATGAGGAAAGGCTGAGGCACTTGGGGCTGTTCTCATTGGAGAAAAGAAGGTTTAGGGGAGATTTGATAGAGGTGTATAAGATGATTAGGGGTTTAGATAGGGTAGACACTGAGAACCTTTTACTGCTAATGGAGTCAGCTGTTACTAGGGGACACAGCTTTAAATTAAGGGGTGGTAGGTATAGGACAGATGTTAGGGGTAGATTCTTTACTCAGCCGGTTGTGAGTTCATGGAATGCCCTGCCAGTAGCAGTGGTGGACTCTCCCTCTTTATGGTCATTTAAGCGGGCATTGGATAAGCATATGGAGGTTATTGGGCTAGTGTAGGTTACGTAGGCTTCGGTCGGCGCAACATCGAGGGCCGAAGGGCCTGTACTGCGCTGTATTTTTCTATGTTCTATGCTCTATGTTCTATGAACCTCTGATACTGCAGCATTCCCTCAGCACTGACCCTCTGACAGTGTGGCACTGCCTCAGTACTGACCCTCTGACAGTACGGCACTCCCTCAGCACTGCCCTCTGACAGTGCGGCACTCCCTCAGCACTGACCCTCCGACAGTACGGCACTCCCTCAGCACTGACCCTCCGACAGTGCAGCACTCCCTCAGCACTGATCCTCCGACAGTGTGGCACTCTCTCAGTACTGACCCTCCGACAGTGCGGCACTCCCTCAGCACTGAACCTCTGACAGCGCAGCACTCCCTCACCACTGACGCTCTGACAGTCCGGCACTCCCTCAGCACTGACCCTCTGACAGTGCACCATTACCTCTGCACTGACCCTCCAACAGTGACCACTCCGTCAGCACTGACCCTCTGACAGCGCGCCGCACCTTCAGCACTGGCCCTCCAGCAGTGCCCACTTCCTCAGCATTGAACCTCCAACAGTACGTCACTCCCTCAGCACTGACCCTCCGACAGTGCGGCAGTCCCTCAGCACTGACCCTCTGACAGTGTGGCACTCCATCAGCATTGGCCCTCTGACAGTGCAGCACTCCCTCAGCACTGACCCTCCAATAGTGTGGCACTCCCTCAGTACTGACCCTCTGACAGTGCAGCACTCCCTCAGCACTGACCCTCCGACAGTGCAGCACTCCCTCAGCACTGACCCTCCGACAGTGCAGCACTCCCTCAGCACTGACCCTCCGATAGTGCGGCACTCCCTCAGCACTGACCCTCTGACAGTGCAGTACTCCCTCAGCGCTGACCCTCTGACAGTGCAGCACTCCCTCAGCACTGACCCTCCGACAGTGAGGCACTCCCTCAGTATGACCCTCTGACAGTGTGGCACTCAGTACTGACCCTCCGACAGTGTGGCACTCCCTCAGTACTGACCCTCACAGTGTGGCACTCCCTCACTGACCCTCCGACAGTGTGCACTCCCTCAGTACTGACCCTCTGACAGCCTAGCACCCCCTCAGCACTGACCCTCCGACAGTGTGGCACTCCCTCAGTACTGACCCTCTGACAGCGTAGCACCCCCTCAGCACTGACCCTCCGACACTGCGGCACGCCCTCAGCACTGACCCTCCGACAGTGCGGCACTCCCTCAGCACTGATCCTCCGACAGTGCGGCACTCCCTCAGCACTGACCCTCCGACAGTGCCAACTCGCTCTGCACCGACCGTCTGACAGTGCCCACTCCCCCAGCACTGACCCTCCGATAGTGCGGCACTCTCTCAGCACTGACCCTCCGACAGTGCGGCACTCCCTCAGCACTGACCCTCTGACAGTGCGGCACTCCCTCAGCACTGACCCTCTGACAGTGTGGCACTCCCTCAGTACTGACCCACCGAAAGTGCGGTGCTCCCTCAGCACTGACCCACCGACACTGCGGCACGCCCTCAGCACTGACCCTCCGACAGTGCGGCACTCCCTCAGCACTGATCCTCCGACAGTGCGGCACTCCCTCAGCACTGACCCTCTGACAGTGCAGCACTCTCACAGTACTGACCATCCGACAGTGCAGCACTCCCTCAGCACTTACCCTCTGACAGTGCGGCACTCCCTCAGCGCTGACCCTCTGACAGCACGGCACTCCCTCAGCACTGACCCTCCGACAGCGCGGCACTCCCTCAGCACTGACCCTCTGACAGCGCAGCACTCCCTCAGCACTGACCCTCCGACAGTGTGGCAATCCCTCAGCACTGACCCTCTGACAGTGTGGCACTCCCTCATTACTGACCCTGTGACAGTGCGGCACTCCCTCAGCACGGACCCTCCGACATTGCAGCACTCCCTCAGCACAGACCCTGTGACAGTACAGCACTCCCTCAGCACGGACCCTCCGACAGTGCAGCACTCCCTCAGCACTGACCCTCCGACAGTGTGGCACTCCCTCAGTACTGACCCTCCGACAGTGCGGTACTCCCTCATTACTGACCCTCTGACAGTGTGGCACTCCCTCAGTACTGACCCTGTGACAGTGCGGCACTCCCTCAGCACGGACCCTCCGACAGTGCAGCACTCCCTCAGCACTGACCCTCCAACAGTGTGGCACTCCCTCAGTACTGACCCTCTGACAGTGTGGCACTCCCTCAGCACTGAACCTCTGACACTGCAGCATTCCCTCAGCACTGACCCTCCGACAGCACAGTTACCCCTCAGCACTGACCCTCTGACAGCGCAGCACTCCCTCAGCACTGACCCTCTGACAGCGCAGCACTCCCTCAGTACTGACCCTCTGACAGTGTGGCACTCCCTCAGTACTGACCCTCCGAAAGTGCGCAGCTCCCTCAGCACTGACCCTCCGACAGTGCAGCACTCCCTCAGCACTGACCCTCTGACAGTGCCCACTCCCTCAGCACTGACCCTCCGACAGTGCGGCACTCCCTCAGCACTGACCATCTGACAGTGCCCATTCCCTCAGCACTGACCCTCTGACAGTGTCCACACCCTCAGCACTGACCCTCCCGCAGTGCCCACTCCGTCAGCACTGATCCTCTGACAGTGCAGCACTCCCTCAGCACTGAACCTCCAGTAGTGCCCACTCCCTCAGCACTGACGCTCTGACAGTGTGGCACTCTTTCAGTACTGTCCCTCCAACAGTTCAGCACTCCCTCAGCACTGACCTCTGACAGTGCACCATTACCTCTGCACTGACCCTCCAACAGTGACCACTCCGTCAGCACTGACCCTCTGACAGCGCGCCGCACCTTCAGCACTGGCCCTCCAGCAGTGCCCACTTCCTCAGCATTGACCCTCCAACAGTACGTCACTCCCTCAGCACTGACCCTCCGACAGTGCGGCAGTCCCTCAGCACTGACCCTCTGACAGTGCGGCACTCTCTCAGCACTGACACTCCGACAGTACGGCACTCCCTCAGCACTGACCCTGTGACTATGCGGCACTCCCTCAACACTGACCCTTCAACAGTGACCACTCCCTCAGTATTGACCTTCCAACAGTACGGCACTCCCTCAGCACTGACCCTCTGACAGTGCACCATTACCTCTGCACTGACCCTCCACATGTGACCACTCCCTCAGCACTGACCCTCTGAGAGCGCGCTGCACCTTCAGCACTGGCTCTCCAGCAGTGCCCACTCCCTCAGCATTGACCCTCCAACAGTACGTCACTCCCTCAGCACTGACCCTCCAACAGTACGTCACTCCCTCAGCACTGACCCTCCGACAGTGCGGCACTCCCTCAGCACTGACCCTCCGACCGTGCGGCACTCCCTCAGCACTGACCCTCCGACACTGCGTCCCTCCCTCAGCACTGACCCTCCGACCGTGCGGCACTCCCTCAGCACTGATCCTCCGACACTGCGTCCCTCCCTCAGCACTGACCTTCCGACACTGCGTCCCTCCCTCAGCACTGACCCTCCGACCGTGCGGCACTCCCTCAGCACTGACCCTCCGACCGTGCGGCACTCCCTCAGCACTGATTTGGAGGTACTGGTGTTGGACTGGGGTGTACAAATTTAAAAATCACACAACACCAGGTTATAGTCCAACAGGTTTAATTGGAAGCACTAGCTTTCGGAGCGTCGCTCCTTCATCAGGTGGTTGTGGGGAATAAGATTGTAAGACAGAGAATTTATATCAATAGTTTACAGTGTGATTGACAAATACCATGATTGTTTGTTAAGTCTCTCATCTGTTAGAATGACCACGATAGTTTCACTTCTTGCATATGTAAATCACAAAACCTTTTTTAAGAGTTACATTCTCAGGTTAACTGTAACAATTGGTGTCAGCCCAGAGCAGATGTTGAGATGTTAAAGGTGTTAGCCCCCTGTGTTCCCGGTCTGTGTCATAATGTTTAGACTGATTCTAATCTCAAAAGTGATTTATCAGAGTCTGACATGGATTGGTGCAGGTTTTGAACCATGTACAATGTAACTCTGCAAGTACAGATTCACCCTGGAAGTGTATATGTGTGGGCGGGTTTTTTTTAAGATTCCCTACAGTGTGGAAGCAGACCTTTCGGCCCAACTAGGCCAGACCACCCTCCGAAGAGTACCCCACCCAGACACGGGGAGAATGTGCAAACACCACACAGACAGTCACCCAAGGCTGGAATCGAACCCAGTCCCTAGTGCCACCCAGGTTGTATCAGTGAGACAGAGCATATGTGTATGTACGTGTGTGTGAGTTTAAAGGGGTCTCAGTCTGTTAGAGGGTACATGTGTGAGTGTGGGAGTCTGTGTCTGTCGGAGTGTGTGTGTGTTGTGTGTGTGTGTGTGTGTAGGAGTGCTTCTGTGTTCTGTGTGAGAGAGTGTGTGTGTGTGTGTGTGTGTGTGTGAGAGCATGTGTGTGTGTGTAGGAATATCTGTGTGTGTGTGTAGTATAATGGTGGTCACCTGTAATGTGATATGAACCCAAGGTCCCAGTTGAGGCCCTCCCTATGGGGACCGAACTTAGCTATCAGCCTCTGCTCGGCCACTTTCCTCTGCTGCCTGTCCCGATGTCTGCCTTGGAGGATGGTCACCCAAAGGTCTGAGGCTGAATGTCTTGGACCACTGAAGTGTTCCCCAACTGGGAGGGAGCCCTCCTGTCTGTTGATTGTTGTGCGGTGCCCATTCATCCATTGTCGTAGCCTTTGCTCGGTTTCCCCAATGTACCATGCCTCAGGGCATCCTTGCCTGCAATGTATAAGATAGACAACGTTGGCTGAGTCACATGAGTACCTGCCATGTACAAGGTGGGAGGTGTCCCCATGCCTAATAGTGGTATCTATGTCCACAATCTGACACCGTGACAGGGTTGGATGGAGTTGTCCTGAGAGCCAGGCAGCTTGCTATGAACAATGATCTGTTTGAGGTTTGGCGGTTGTTTAAAGGCAAGTAGTGGAGGTGTGGGGAAGGTCTTGGTGATGTGTTGCAGGTCACGAAGAACATGGCATAGTTTTTCAGCCCCTGGGAAATACTGAACAACGAAGGGTACCCTGTCAGTTGCAGCACGTGTCTGTCTCCTGAGGAGGTCATTACGGTTCCTCACTGTGGCACGTCAGAACTGGCGGTCGATGAGTTGGGCATCGTACCCCGTTCTTGTGAGGGCATCCCTGAGTACTTCCAGGTGTCCGTCATGTCCCTCCTCATCTGAGCAGATCCGGTGTACACGTAGGGCTTGTCCATAGGGGATGGCTGTTTTAATATGTTTTGGTTAGAAGCTGGAGAAGTGTAGAATTGTGAGGTTGTCTGTGGGTTTGCGGTAGAGTGTGGTGCTGAGGTGTCTATCCTTGATGAGTATGCACACATACACATATACGCTTCCAAGGTGAATTTGTACTTGCAGAGTTACAGTGTACATGGTTCAAAACCTGCACCAATCCATGTAAGACTCTGTTAACTTATTTTTTAGATTAGAATCAGTCTAAACATTATGGCACAGAGAGGGAACACAGGGGGCTAACACCTTCAACATCTCAACATCTTCTCTGGGCTGGCACCAATTGTTACAGTTAACCTGAGAATGTAACTTTTAAAAAAGGTTTTGTGATTTACATATGCAAGAAGTGAAACTATCATGGTCATTCTAACAGATGAGAGACTTAACAAACAATCATGGTATTTGTCAATCACACTGTAAACTATTGATATAAATTCTCTGTCTTACAATTGCGTGGGTTTCCTCCGGGTGCTCCGGTTTCCTCCCACAGTCACAAAGATGTGCGGGTCAGGTGAATTGGCCATGCTAAATTGCCCGTAGTGTTAGGTAAGGGGTAAATGTAGGGGTATGGGTGGGTTGCGCTTCGGCGGGTCGGTGTGGACTTGTTGGGCCGAAGGGCCTGTTTCCACACTGTAAGTAATCTAATCTAATCTTATTCCCCACAACCACCTGATGAAGGAGCAGTACTTGGAAAGCTAGTGCTTCCCAATAAACCTGTTGGACTATAACCTGGTGTGGTGTGATTTGTAACATTGTCCTCCCTCAGGATTGCATTGAGATTGTCGGCCTGGAGCGTCCTGAGTGTGACTGTGGGTTCGGACCTACTCTCAGCCAAGGCTGACAGGTCAGTGTGTCCTGGCCAGGTCACAGGGCTAAGGCCTTTACTGCTACAACACCTCTCCTGGGAGTTATGGCCCACAACCTCCTCCCGGTGGCCAGCTCCAGTCCATTCAACTGCCCCCTCCATCTCCTCAGTTCAGACTGACACCATAAGACCCTCAGACTACAGGAGTGGAAGTAAGGCCATTCAGCCCATCGAGCCCACTCCACCATTCAATCATGGCTGATGGGCATTTCAACTCCACTTACCCGCATTCTCCCCGTAGCCCTTAATTCCTCGTGATATCAAGACTTTATCAATCTCTGCCTTGAAGACATTTAGCGTCCCGGCCTCCACTGCACTCTGCGGCAATGAATTCCACAGGCCCACCACTCTCTGGCTGAAGAAATGTCTCTGCATTTCCGATCTAAATTGACCCCCTCTAATTCTCAGGCTGTGTCCACGGGTCCTAGCCTCCCCACCTGACAGAAACAAATTCCCAGCACCCACCCTTTCTAAGCCATGCATTATCTTGTAAGTTTCTATTAGATCTCCCCTCAACTTTCTAAACTCTGATGAATACAATCCCAGGATCCTCAGCCGTTCCTCGTATGTTAGGCCGGCCATTCCAGACTTTGGCTGGAACTCCGGACCAGGGGATACCGCAATGACCGAGGGTCCCATCCTGTCAATCGTCACAAGGTACAAGGGAGAATTCCAAATAAGTGAGGACAAGTCAAGTGGGAATTGTGTTTTAACCATGAAATTCTAAATATCTTTTACAGAAAAGCTGAAAGTCACCAAAATTATCTTCGTAATTGGTGAGTGAAATATTCTTCCTTTGGCATATAGTGTAAAGGTTTACCAGATGCTGCTCAGAACCATTTCCAAACCTCAGCCAGCTCTCTCTCTCTCTCTCTTCTCTCGAGCTGAGCACGTGCATGGGAGATTTTATCAGAGGTGTTCAAAATTTTAAAAGTATTTGTTTATGCAAATACAGCAAAACTATTTCAAGTGTTAAACAGGTGTGGGACCAAAGATGACAGATTTTGGAAAACTGATTTGTGAACCGGGGGAAGGTGGGTCAATCTCAGCGAGTCCTCGTTATCTGCAAATTGGTCCCTGAAAGGGTGAAGGAAGCAGAGTTTCCAAAACAGAAATCGTTAACCAGGAGAGATTTCCAGGGCAGTGGGGAAAGATCGATGGGAGTGAGACCCTTCAGGTGGGGTCTTAGAGATGGTGCAGTCAGGGCGGATTGGAGGAGCCCCTTCTGGACTGTTACACACGGTGGGAGGTGTTCACTGCCCTCTCACCTCCCACTGTTCACAACCTCCTGCAGATCCAGGACTCTCCGTTCGTGTCTTACTGACTTACATCCGGAACTGTCCAGCAACACCTCCGAATCCTCATTCCTGTTTTTGAATCCATTCAATGCCGTACCTCTCCCTATTCTCGGTCACCCTCTCCATCCCCACCATCCCCCTGAATTGTCCACACTTATCTAACCATAAGACCATAAGACATAGGAGTGGAATATAGGCCATTCGGCCCATTGTGTCTGCCCTGTAATTCAGTTATGGCTGAGAGGTTTCTGAACCCCATTCCCACACCTTCTCCCTGTGACCTTCAATCCCCTTAACAGCCAAGAACCGATCTATCTCCGTCTTAAATCTACTCAATGCTGCGGCCTCCGCAGCCTCCTGTAGGAATGAATTCCACAGATTCCCCACTCTCGGGCTGAAGACGTTTCTCATTCTCCAGATTCTAAAACCTGAGGTTACACTTTCAGGTCCTCGGCTTTCCTGTTCATGGAAATATCGGCCCAACATTCACTCGGACCCGGCCATTCAGTATTCTCAAAGTTTCAATCAGATCTCCCCCCAACACCCCACCACACCCCCCAAACCCACACACACACCCACACCCCCCACACCCACACACCCACACCCCCCCACACCCCCCCCCAACACACACACCCACACACCCCACACACACCCACACCCCACCCCCCCACACCCCCCCACACA